>NC_066560.1:7360042-7427542 GCF_024679095.1 Eriocheir sinensis
ATGGAAAAGGAGGAAGAGAAAAAGAAAGGGGTAGATACGGATAGAAGAGGGAGAAAGGGAAGGAGGATGGCTAATGAAAAAGGAAGAAGAGAAAAAACAAGAAAAAGGGGGATAGGGATAGCAGGAGAGAGATTAGGATGGAGGAGGAATAAGGGGAAAGGAAGAAGAGAAAAAAGAAAATGGGAAAGGGAGAGATGCCAACTTGAGCCCATATAGAGGGAGGGAGAGAGGGAGGGAGTGTCAAGGCCGAGAAAGGGAGAATAGGGAGAGGGAGGAAGAGGAGAGATTAAAAAGAAGAGGAATGAAAAGGAAAGGGATGGGATAATTACCTTGAGTTACCTGTGTTGCGTTTTCTTACCTGTGTGTTGAGAGAGACAGACAGACAGACACACACACATATAGACACACATATAGACAGACAGACAGACAGACAGAAATACACATGCAGACATACAGACACACAAACAAATAAACAGGTAAACAGACAGAAAGACAGACATACATACACACAAACAAACAAACAGGTAAACAGACAGAAAGACAGACATACAGACATACATACACACAAACAAACAGACAGGTAAACAGACAGATACAGACACACAAACAGACAAACAGACAGACAGACACAACAAACACGTAAGATTGGGAGGTGTGTGTGTGAGAGTGAGCCACCCTTATCACCACCACCACCACCACCACCACCACCACACCACCACCACCGCCAGGGCAGGAGGTGACGTGTGGCCTCGTTACCTGTTGATTTATCACCGCCCGTCACCACCACCGGGGCGCAGGTGTTGAGGGACCCTTTTTTCTGCTCCCTTAACTTCGCCTGTCAACACCTCTCCCTTTCTCCTTTCCTCCTTTCTTCCCTTCCTTCCCTCCTCTGCCCTTCTTTCCTTCCTACCTCCTGTCAACATCTCTCCTTTTCTCTCCTCTCTTTCTCCCTTCCTCTGCCCTTCCTTCCTTGTCTTTCTCTTTTCTCTACTATCTTCATATTCTGTCAACCCATTTTCTTTCCTCCATTCCTCCCTTCCTCCTTTCCTCCCTCCTTATCTATCTTTCTCTTCTCTTTACTCTCTTCATATTCTGTCAACACCTCTTCTTTCCTCTCTTTCTCCCTTCCTTCTTTCCTCCTTTCCTCCCTTCCTCCCCCCTCCTTTCCTCCCTTCCTCCGTTGATTCTTTCCTTCCTCCCTTTTCGTCTTTCTCTTCTTTCTTCTCCCTTCATATTCAGTTTCCCTTAATTCTTCCTCTCAACACCTGTCTACCTCTATCCTCTGTCCATCCGGTCTTCTGTCTATCTGTCTGTCTGTCTGTATCTTTCCCTTCTGTTTGTCTATCATTCCATTCACCCGTCTGTCTTTCTGTCTTTGTCTGTTTATCTTTTCCTTCGTCTACTCATCATTCCGTCCTTCCACCTGTCTCTCTGTCTGTCTGTCTCTGCTTTTCTGTCTGTCTGTCTGTCATCTCCAGGAACACAGACTCGCCTTGGACGCTCATCAAACTCCCTCGCACTCTTTTTCTTTGTTTTTGTTGTTGTTTTTTGTTTTTCTGTTTTTTTTGTGTTTTTTGTTTGTTTTTGTTGTTGTTGTTCGTCTTCACCAGGTTGAGGGTTGAGTTCCTTCTCGTCATCGTCGTCGTCCTCCTCCTCCTCCTTTCTCTTCTCCCATCTCTTTATGTTATCTTTCTCTCTTCCTCCTTATATTCCATCCTTCTCCTCCATCTCCACTTTCTTCGTTTATTTCTTACTTTTTTTTCTCTTCTACCTCCTTCGTCTCCTCCTCCTCCATTTCTTTTTGTTATCTTTTTCTCTTTCTTCCTCCACTCCGTTCCGTTCTTCTCTCCCATCTCCACTTTCTTTATCTCTTTCTATTACTTTTTCTCCTCCTCTGCTCTTTCTCCTCCCCCTCCTCCTTACCTTCATTTCCACCTTGACTTCTTTCTGTTAATTTTTCTCCTCCTCCCCTTCTTCCTCCACTTCCTCCTCCTCCTCCTCCTCTTCCTATTCCTCCTCCATGCCATAATATTGCTCCCCTTCCCCTTCGTCATTATCACCGTCTTCCTCCTCCTCCTCTTCCTTCTCCTCCTCCTCCTCCTCGGCGGGCCACCCAAATCGACGCTTGTACCTGTCATCACCTGGTCTCATACAGGTAATTGTTATACTCGGAAATTGATCTGCTTATTCTGGCAGGTGAGGGGGTGAGAGGAAAAGGGGGGGGGGGTGATGGGGGAGGGGGAGAGCAGGAAGGAGAAGGAAGGAGGGAGGGGGAGTGGGACGTGAAGGAAGGACGGGGGAGAGAGAAAAAAGAGGGGGAAGAAGGGAGAGAGAGATACGAGGAGAGGAAAGGAGATTGACGTGAGGAAATGGAAGGAGAGAAGGGAAGAGGAAGAGTGAAAGAAAAAACAGAAATAGGAGAAGGAAAGGGAGAAAGAATTGGATGAAATAAAGATGAGAGAGAGAGAGAGAGAGAGAGAGAGAGAGAGAGAGAGAGAGAGAGAGAGAGAGAGAGAGAGAGAGAGAGAGACAGAGAGAGAGAGAGAGAGAGAGAGAGAGAGAGAGAGAGAGAGAGAGAGAGAGAGAGAGAGAGAGAGAGAGAGAGAGAGAGAGAAGGAGAGAGGAAAGAGAGAAGAGAGGAAGAAGAGAGAGAGGAGAGAGAGAGAGAGAGAGAGAGAGAGAGAGAGAGAGAGAGAGAGAGAGAGAGAGAGAGAGAGAGAGAGAGAGGAAGAGAGGGAGTGGGGGTAAAGGGGGGAGGGGGAAGAAGACAGGAAGCTTGACAGGTGGGAAGTGGAGATTGCAGTCTTTTTCTCTCTCACACACACACACATTTGCACACACTCTTGTTACGCTTTGTCTTACGCGCACATGTTTAGGATTTGAACGCAGGTGTGTGATAAGGTGGGGCCAGGTGGGTCGCTGTTGCTGTCTCTGTTTGTTTGTTTGTCTGTTTGTCTGTCTCTTTTAACTTTATTGCAATTTATCTTTTTTTTTTCATTAATATTGTTTTTATTTTTATTTTTTGTTTTTTTGCTCCTGCTGCTGGCTACTCTTGTTTGTTTGTTTGTTTGTTTGTATTTTTTGTGAACTTTATTGTATCATTCGTTATCGTTTTTTTTTCTTCATTATTATTATTGTTGTTGTTATTTTCTCGTATTTTCTTCATTTGCGTCTTTTTTTTTTTTTTTTTGGTTTTATTAGTTGTTATTATCATGGTATTAATTTTGCTGCATTACTTCTTAGCTTATTATTACTGTCTTATTTATTCGCATTCTTTCTTTATCTACAATTTATTTTCGTTTTATTGTTAGTATTATTACATTAACTTTACTCTTTCATCTGTAACGTTTTTTTCATAATTTCTTTTTTTCTTTCAGTTATTCGTATTCTTTCTTCCGCTGTCTTATCACAGTTTTATTGTCAACATTATTACTTCATCATTGCTATTACTTTCTATCACCATCATTTTCTATCATCGTTGTAATGTTTTAAGTTCAGTTCTCTCTTTCTATCTCTTCACTTTTTTTTAATCTTTTTTTATCTTCCTCTTTCCGGTGGAGCGACGATGGATTACCTTTCAATTAGCGTGTTGTTCCTGCGTTCATTATACCTTCCTCACCTCATTCTTTATATCATTGTTTTGTTAGGTTTGTTCATTCCTCTTCCTGCCCTTTGAAGTATTGTTTTATTATCATTGTTTTCTTTTTCAGATAATCTACAGGAAGGTGTGTGTGTGTGTGTGTGTGTGTGTGTGTGTGTGTGTAAGTGGCCAGGTGTATGGATTGTTTCAGGTGGACTGGTGTGCATATGTGGAAGAGGGGAGTGGATGTTGATATAGTGTTGGGGGAATGTGAGTAAAAGTGGATAGGTTGAGTATGAGGATTGAGTGGATGATTGAGGAAAGGGTTTAGTATTTAGGTGGGTGAGATAGGAGAGATGGGTGAGTGAGGTGGGTGAGGTAGGGTGGAGTAATGGGTGACGGGAGTGGATGCAAAGATTCGGTGGAGTGTAGGAGGGCGAGATGGATGGGTGAGTGGCTGGTGGATGAGAGCATTGGTGGGTGAGTAGGTGGGTGAAGTGAAGTGCATGGAGTGGGGGAAAGGTGAATAAGTGATTGGAGGTTAGGTGGATGACAAACATGGGAGTGGGAGATTAGGTGGATGCGTGGGGGTTAGGTGGATGAAATGCATATGGTGAGGAGCAAGTGGATGAGTGGGTTAGGTTAGGTTAGGTGGGTGCGGCGGGTAGATGGATGAGTCGGGAAGGTGGATGAGATGCACTGGGGGGTAGGTGGATGTGGTGAGGTGGATAAGAAGGGTGAGATGCATTAGGTGCGGGGGGGGGAGGGGGGGGAGGGGTTAGTAGGTGGGTGGGTGATGTGCAAGGGGGTTGGAGGGTGGGGGTAGGGGGGTGGAGGTAGGGGGGGGGGGTTGGCCAGGTGAGTGAGGAAAGGTGAAGATGATGAGGTGTTCTCCACTCATTACCTGGCGGAAAACACCTGGTTGTATTTGCTCACGTTGTGGTCATTACACACACACACACACACACACACACACACACACACACACACACACACGCACTCACACTCCTCTCCTCTCCTCTCCTCTTCTCTTCTTTTCTCTTTTCTCTCTTTTCTTCTCTTCTCGTCTCTTCTCTTCTCTTCTCTCCTCTCCTCACCTGCGTGCTTAGATTCTCACTCACTCACTCACTCACTCACTCATTGACCCATCCCATTTACATACACCATGCTATTCAACTCCTCTCTATCCTCTCCACCACCACCACCACCGCCTCTACAAACCACCACCTTGCCAAGCTTTCACCACCAATACAATCACCACCATCACCACCATCACCACCATACTTTCACTCCATCCCACTCCAACACACACACACACATACACACACACACACACACACACACACACACACACACACACACACACACACACACACGCACACGCACACACCTGTCACCGCCGCCTCGTCACTTTCCGCCCTTCACAGCACACTTTCCTCACTGTCTCTCCCTCCACACCCTCGGAAGTCAAGCTTGTCCAAACTTCCTCCGTTTTTGGCAATTTGAAGAGCATTTGGTGTCCCTGGAAGGCGTGATGAAGGGGTAAGGAGCGGCAGGGGATGGAGGGAGGGAGGGAGTGGATGGGACGGGAAAGGTGAAGGAAAGGTGGACGTGGAGGAGGATGGAAGCGATTGTGGAGTGGAAACGTGGATAAATAAGGTGGAAGAGGTTGTGGAGTGGTAGAAAAGTGGACTAGGAAGGTGGGAGAGGTTGTAAATTGGACTAGGAAGGTGGAAGAGGTTGTAGAGTGGTAGAAAAGTGGACTAGGTAGGTGGAAGAGATTGTGGAGCGGTGGAAAAATCAAGAGCAATTATTGAAAGGTAGAGATTTGGATGGACAGATTTGAGAATGAAAAGAAGGAAGAGAAAAGAAGAAGAAAGGAGAGAAACTAAGGACGAAGAGGTTGTGGAGTAGCGGTAAAGTGGACTAGGTAGGTGGAAGAGATTGTGGAGCGGTGAGAAATGCAGAAGCAATCAATGAAAACTAGTTATATGGATATAGAGATATGAGAATGAGAAGAAGGAAGAGAAAAATAGGAATCCGAAGACACTGAGGTTGGAAGAGAATGTTAAGAGAGAGAAGAGATGATGATAGAGATTGCGAGATAGGAATATAAAGAAGAGAAAGAAATTCGAAACAAACGATTAAGTGATTAAGTAAACATAATACATAGAAAAAAAGAGAAAGGGAAGGAAAGGCAATGGAATGAGTAGAAAGGGATAGAAAAGGGAAGATAATGCGATATGTGAAGGAAAGGGAATGGAAGGGAAGGAGGAAGGGAAAGGGGAAGAAGGGTACTTAAGTGAATAGGGAGAGAAGGGAAACAAAAAAGAAGGGAAGAAAAAGGGAGACATGATATATTAATTGGATGTGGGGGAAGAGGAGGAAGGGAAAGGAGGAGGAGGAGGAGGAGGAGGAGGAGGAGGAGGAGGAGGAGGAGGAGGAAGAAACGGTGCTAATGATAGAAGATAATTACAAACGAGAGTAACTTCCGACACACACACACACACACACACACACACACACACACACACACACACACACACACACACGCACACACACGGAGGAGGTTGGTGGATAGAAAGAATGAAAAGGAAGGAAGGAAGGAAAAAAAGAGAAAACAAAGGCATAAACGAGTAGAAAAGAAGATAAAGGAGTGAAGAAGGGAAAGGAGATGATGATAATGGGAATGAGAAGGAACGTAAGAGGAAGAGGAGAAATTTCGTTAGTGAAGAAGGGAAGGAAAGAAGACGTGAAAAAGATAGAAAAAAAATAAAAAAAAGAAGGAAGAAACAGAAAAAAAAGGGAGAGGGAGAGTAATGAAAAGGGGAAGGGAGGATAATAGACCGCCCTCACCCACGTCATCCATCAGAGAAAGGGAGGAAGAAGGGAGGAATTACGAGACTTGAGGAAAGGGTGAATAGGGAGGAAGGAAAGGGAGGAAAAATTACGAAAGGGATGGAGGAAAAGGAGGAAAGGAGGAAAAGGAGAAATTATGGGACTGTAGAATAGAGTGAAAAAGAAGGGAGAAAGAGAGGAAAAAAGAGGAAAAGGAGGAGGGAGGAAAATGAGAAAAGGAGGGAAGGGAGGAGTTATAGGACTCGAGTGAAGGTTGACAAGGAAGGAGGAAAGGGAGGAAATAAGACGAAAGGGAGGGAGGAAAACGAGACAAGGAGGGAAGGGAGGAGTTATGGGACTCGAGGAAGGGGTGAAAAGGAAGAAAGAAAGAGAGGAAGAAAAGAGGAAAGGAAGAAAGGGAAGGAGGAAAATGAGGAAAAGAAGGGACACAGCTCACACTTCTGAATCATGACAGAATAAGGAACAGGAGGAGAGGTGGGAAGGAAGGAAGAAAGGGAGGAAAAAAAGAGGAAAGGAAGAAAGGGAAGGAGGAAAATGAGGAAAAGAAGGGACACAGCTCACACTTCTGAATCATGACAGAATAAGGAACAGGAGGAGAGGTGGGAAGGAAGGAAGGAAGAAAGGGAGGAAAAAAAGAGGAAAGGAAGAAAGGGAAGGAGGAAAATGAGGAAAAGAAGGGACACAGCTGACACTTCTGAATCATGACAGAATAAGGAACAGGAGAGGTGGGAAGGAAGGAAGGAAGAAAGGGAGGAAAAAAAGACGATGGAAAAAAGGGAGGGAGGACAATGAGGAAAGGAAGGGACAAAGCTCGCAATTCCCTCCCTCTTACAGTCATGACATTAAGTAACTTGGGGAAAGGGTGGGAAAGAAGGAAGGGAGGAAGAAAGAGAGGAAAAAAGAGGAAAGGTAGAAAGGGAAGGAGGAAAATAAGAAGAGGAAGGGACAGAGCTTACACTTCCCAGCTTGTCGCTACCACAATCATGACATGTGGGAAAGAAGGAAGAGAGAAAGGGAGGAAAAAAGAGGAAATGGAGGAAGGGAGGGAGGAAAATGAGGAAAGGAAGGGACAGAGCTCACTTCCCAGCTCGTCGCCCCCACAATCATGACAGATTAAGGGTCATTTTCCGCCGAAAGTGTCACATTCTCCCACCGCCCGCCTCACCCGCTACAGAGACAGATTTCCGCCCACATTCTCCCACACATTCTCCCTGCCCCCCTCCTGGGTGGAACAGCCAGGAGACAGCCTGCCTCCCCGCCAAGCGCCCGAAGCAGACCCATAGGGAGGACGCGGACAGGTGGTGGTGCTGACAGCCAAGGTCCAGGATGAATGCCTTGTGATGTATTAGTGGTGATGGATGAAGGGTGGTGTTGGTAATGGAAAGGATGGATTAGATAGAGGTCACGTGATTAAACACACACACACACACACACACACACACACACACACACACACACACACACACACACACACACACACACACACACACACACACACACACACACACACACACACACACACACACACACACACACACACACACACACACACACACACACACACACACACACACACACACACACACACACACACACACACACACACACACACACACACACACACACACACACACACACACACACACACACACACACACACACACACACACACACACACACACACACACACACACACACACACACACACACACACACACACACACACACACACACTCACACACACACACACACACACTCACACACACACACACACACACACACACACACACACACACACACACACACACACACACACACACACACACACACACACACAGACACACACACACACACACACACACACACACACACACACACACACACACACACACACACACACACACACACACACACACACACACACACACACACGAATACCTCCACTATACCCGGTGTGTTGATCCCATCCTGTGTGTGTGTGTGTGTGTGTGTGTGTGTGTGTGTGTGTGTGTGTGTGTGTGTGTGTGTGTGTGTGTTTATGATTATTTTATACAGGCCATTGGCGGGTTGTTTATAGCTTCCGGCAGTTGTTTGTCTTCTCCTGAGTGTTGGTGATTTTTCAGGAGCTTGTTTGTTTGCTTGTTTTCCCTTCTTTTTTTTTGTCTTCGTGTTGTTGTTGTTGTTGTTGTTGTTGTTGTTGTTTTAGAGAGAGAGAGAGAGAGAGAGAGAGAGAGAGAGAGAGAGAGAGAGAGAGAGAGAGAGAGAGAGAGAGAGAGAGAGAGAGAGAGAGAGAGAGAGAGAGAGAGATCCAGACAGACAGACAGACAGACAGATAGACAGACAGACAGACAGACAGACAGACAGACTGAGAAAGGAAGCAAAGAAAGGAAGTTTGCTGTTTGTCTGTCTGCCACACTCATCAACCCTTCTCCTTCCTTCCCTCCATCCCTCACTTCTTTCCTCCATCCCTCACTCCTTCCCTCCATCCCTCACTCCTTCCCTCCATTCCTCATTCCTTCCCCTCATGCTTCCCTTCCTCCCCTACATTCCTATTCCTTCCCTCCAATCATCTCTCCCCTCCGTCCCTTATTGCTCTCCTTCGTCCTTCATTCCTTCCCTCCATCCCTCACTTCTTTCCTCCAAGCCTCATTCCTTCCCTCCATGCTTCCCTTCCTCTCCTCCATTCCTCATTCCTCCATTCCAATTCTCTCTCCCCTCCGTCTCTTATTCCTTTTCTCCCTCCATCTCTCCTCTATTCCCTGCCTCCATCTCTTCTCTATTCCCTCCCTCCATCTCTTCTCTATTTCCTCCCTCCATCTCTCCTCTATTCCCTCCCTCACGCTTCTCCGTTCCTCCTTCATTCCATCTTTCCATCTCTCACTCCTTCCCTTCTTCTCTCACTCCTCTCCTCCCTTCCTCCACTCCCTTCCTCCCTCCTTCCCTCCTAGCCTCCCTCTCCGCACGTAATACAGTGGCCGGCTCCTTCCTGCCTAGAACGACGTGAGAAAGATTAAGAAGGACAGAGAGGAAGACAGATAGGAAGCCACAGGAAGAGGCGAGATACATGTAAATGAGGGAAGAGAGAGAGAGGAAGAGGTAGACTAAATTGAATACATAGAAAACAGAAGAATGATTAAAGAAGACAAATAGGGACGCCACAGGAAGAGATTAGATGCAAATGAAGAAAGGAAGACAGGAAGAGGAGAAGGTAGACTAAATAAAAGAATAATACATGGAAAAAGAAATAGAAGAAAGATTTATAAAGACGGAGACTGAGTGAAAGAAAATACATAGAAGAAAAACAGAAGAAAAATAAAGAAAGACGGAGAGGAAGACAACAAGGAACCCACAGGAAGAGATAAGATACATGCGAATAAAGGAAGAAAGAGAAACTGAAGAGGTAGACTAAAAAAATATATATAGAAGAAAAACGAAGACAAGATTAAGATTGACGTAGAGGAAGACACGTAAGAAGCCAGAGGAGGAGGAGGAGGAGGAGGAGGAGGTAGACTAAAGAAAAGAAAATTAAAAGAAAGGGAGAAAGAAAAAGGAGGTAGACTAGAAAATAACACAAAGAAGAAATACAGGAAAGCAAGGAAGCCACGAAGATAAGGAACAGAATACAAAGGACAAACAAAGATAAAGTGAGAGAAAAGAAAAGATAAAGAAAGACACAGAAAGTAGATAAAAAAAAGAGTCGAATAGAAGAAAATAAATGAATGCATAATGAAAAGTGAAAATAAAAATCGGAAAGGAAAGTAATGAATGGACAAAGAAAAAAAATAGAGAGAAAAAAGCACAAATTAAGAGGAAGATAAGAAGGAAGAAAGAAAAGGAAGACAAGAGAAGACAAAATAAACAAGAGAAATGGTGATAATGACAAGAAAGCGATATAAAAACAGTGAACAGGAGAAGAGAAGAAAGTAAGAAGTGAAGAAAAAGAAAACCAGAGAAATGAGAATAAATGAAAACAAACATGACGATGAAAAATGAAGCGAAATGGCGGATAAAAAGACAGACAGACAGACACAGACAGACAGACACAGACAGACAGACAGACAGATAGACAGACCGACGGATAAAAAGACACAGACAGACAGACAGACAGACAAACAGAAACACAGACGGACAAAAAAACAAACAGACAAAAAGACAGACGGACAAAAAGACAGACGGACAAAAAGACAGACGGACAAAAAGACAGACGGACAAAAAGACAGACAGACAGACAGATAGACAGACAGACAGACAGACTTTATGGCTTTTCCTCGAGGTAGTTTGAAGTGCGAGCGAACAAGAAAATTTCACCAACAAACAAACAGACCGTAGCATCATATAACCGAGACTGTATTACTAATCCTCCTCCTCCTCCTCCTCCTCCTCCTTCCGCTTTTCCTCTCCCTTCCTCCGCCTCTCATTACGGCCAGGTATCACAAAGGCAGGTAAGAGGCAGGTAAACACAGCTTCTGGATTGACACGAATTACCGGTGAGTTACGAAAGCTAATGATGGCTCTCTCCTCGCTCTCACCTCACTATTGATATCTAAGTGGGACAAATGAACGAGGCGGCGAGTTTGCAGTGACCGCGAGGGAGACCACACACACAGACGCGCACACACACACACACTCATATACACACATGCAGACATACAGACAGACGCACACACGGAGTTCCAGGCTGTGAATGGATGTGGAAGTGATGATGATGATGATGATGATGATGATGGACATGAAGTAGTAAGTAGATTGTTGTATTTTTTTTTTTAGTGTGTGTGTGTGTGTGTGTGTGTGTGTTAAAGGTTAGGTGCAGTGAAAGGTTATGTTATGTTAGGTTATGTTATGCTATGTTAGGTTAGGTTTGATTGCTATGTTAGTATGTGTGTGTGTGTGTGTGTGTGTGTGTGTGTGTGTGTGTGTGTGTGTGTGTGTGTGTGTGTGTGTGTGTGTGTTACTTCTTTCTCGGGAACGATTTGGAAATATAAAAAAAACACCAACTCCCAACACAGTTCATTACACACTGATGAAAAAAAAGTACACACACACACACACACACACACACACACACACACACACACACACACACACACACACACACACACACACACACACACACACATTCACCCAAACAACCACCCACTCTCACAAACACACACATAAAAGCAAACACAACCTTCCCAGCACCCACACACACACAAAACCACCCACGCACTCAGCCACTCACACACACAGACAAACACACCACCCATCGCACCCCCATCACACCACATACATCACGCACCAAACACACCATTACACCCTTCACCGCCGGCATTGCACACCCACCGAGAACTCACCTCATCATAAATTCTAAACGATATCAAATCCAGGTCACGTTCTGTCATCGCAGCGGGAGAGCTCGAGACTCCCCTCCCGCGTCCTTACCTCCCTCGCAAGCAGAGCCATTTCCTGCGTGCAGCGGCGCCCTGGGTGTTTGCCTTCCCTCTGAGACGCCTGCCGTATACACCTGTCTTGCCCCCCGCCCACTGAACGCCGCCTCGCTGCGCTGCAAAGAGAGGATAAAGAGGCAAGATAATGGCGGTGTTAATGGCCGAAGACATTACGGAAGAAGCATCTATCACGGAGGTGTGTGTATGTGGGAGGAGGGAGAGTGTGTGTGTGTGTGTGAGCGTGTGTGCTTGAGATACAGTGTGTGTGTGTGTGTGTGTGTGTGTGTTTTGGCGATCGTCCAGCAGGAAATGGTAACAAGTAATAGCAGACGCCGCGGCCCGGGACAGATTGATGCCCGGCCGTCCATCAAGGCAACTCAGGGCCAGTAACGAGGTGAAAAGCGGGGCCGCGGACGCCACTCAGCGATGCATCACGGCGGCGCGCGGGTCAGCCCTTCCGGGACGCCGCGAAGAGGGTGACGGGAAAAGCAACGCCACTCCGACGAGCCCTCAACGTTGACTGCACGGTTTGGGGAGAGGAGACAGAGACAGACAGAAAGGGAGGGAGAGGTATAAAGACAGGTTGACAGCTCCTTTGTCTTGTTTGTGTGTGTTCTTGGTTGCTTATGTGTTGTAGGGGAGATAGTTTTGTTTTTCAGCTTAGTATACGAAAGATATTGGAGGGAAGGAAAAGAATACACTCCTGACAGACTTGAATTTATGATAATGGAGTTTTGGATGTATCGTTTTCAGCTTGGTATGCGAAAAATATTGAAGAAAAGAAGAAAGAAAACACTTATTACCGACTTAAATGTATGAAGATAAAGTTTTTGATGTACTGATTATGAGTTTTTATTTTTTTTTCATTTTTTTACTGCACAGTTTACTAGCCACGTATGAGAGATGGTAGTGTTTTTAGTGTAATTGGTATGCCAAAAATATTGGAAAAGAAGGAAAATTAAAACACTCCTAACAGACTTACATTTATGAAGATTAAAGTTATTATAGATGTCCTTCTAATGCCTGCGGGTTTTGTTGTTGGTGTTGTTGTTGTTGTTGTTGTTGTTGTTGTTGTTGTTGTTGCTGTTGCTGTTGCTGTTGCTGTTGTTGTTGTTTTCATCTTCGTACTTTTTTATATTCTCTTTTCCGTTTTTTTTTTTTTTTCTTTCTTGTTTCCAGTTTGGTGTTTGATTTTATGGGAGAAGAAAAGGAGAAAAAACACATTTTTTTTATTTATATTACCTTTTGAAGATGAAGTGTGGCGTTTTCTAATGTTTTTTTATGTATTTTTTTTTTTTTTATTCATTTATTCATATTTTGGGGATCTCGTATTTTTCATGTATTACTTTCTTCCGTGTTTCGTTTTCTTAGCCTTCAATTTTTTTTTTCATGTTTTAGTGTTCGTTAAATCATCTGTTAACTTTTTTTTTATTTCTGCTTTTTTTATATCCAATTCAGTTTCCTAACGTGATTATTACTTACCAATCTTTTCAATTATTATTCTTGTGTGTGTGTGTGTGTGTGTGTGTGTGTGTGTGTGTGTGTGTGTGTGTGTGTGTGTGTGTGTGTGTGTGTGTGTGTGTGTGTGTGTGTGTGTGTGTGTGTGTGTGTGTGTGTGTTGTACCCTGACTTCCCTCGTTTTGCTTTGCGTGCGTCTATATTCTAATTATTTCTTCTCATTCCACCTAATACATACCATTGAGGCGGCAGCTACTTTACCCCTGTTGTATATACCTGTTATTACTGCTACATATCCCTTATTCTCGGCTCTTTACCCATTTTTTCCATATATACATTTCGTTCTCTTTGATTTGCCTCCCTTAGTTGATTTTTTTTTATCCTTTCCTGTCGTGAACGGAGCAACAAGATCACCGTCATTATCTCCTTCCCTAAATGCCGGGGTTTCGTTCCTTATAATAACAGCATTGCATCCTTTTTGTCCCTTATGATGATAGTATTGGATCCCTTTCCCTCCCTTCTGCTCTCTTATTTTCGTGGTAAGGTTGATAGTTTTTTTTGTGGTCTAGGTTTTGTATTTTCGGGGTAATTGTTTTCTTTCCTCTCTCTCTCTCTCTCTCTCTCTCTCTCTCTCTCTCTCGTCTTCCTTTCATTGTTCCTCTCTTTTTATACATTTATTCTATCGTCGTGTAATTTGCAGCTAAAGAGTGTCAGGAAATAGGTGTGTGTGTGTGTGTGTGTGTGTGTGTGTGTGTGTGTGTGCGTGTGCGTGTGTGTGTGTGTGTGTAAGAGAGACAAGCTGAACAGACATACAGGTAGACAGACATGCTCAAACACACACACACACACACACACACACACACACACACACACACACACACACACAATAAAGAGATTTGAACAGACACGTATAGAAAAACAAACCTAACTCATACACCCACCCACAAACACACACACATACACACAAACACAAACACCCCCCTCCCAAACACCCACACAGACAGACACACACACAGACGGGGCAATGAAGAGATAAGAACAGACAAGTCACACCCGGGGTTAAGTACACGGCGCGTTGCCTCGTAAATCACGCACGGAACAATAATCACGGCCCATCACGGACAGGTGCGCCCCGATTTACGACCCACCTTGACGCCACCTTGTTTCGGGAGCAGATCACGTAAGGGGAGGGGGGGAGACGGGAGGTAGGGGAGGGGAGTCATTGGAGAAAGGGGGGTGAGGAAAGAGAGAGTGAGAGAGAGGGGATTGAGAAAGACGTACAGTTGTTTGTGTGTTAGTGTTTGTTTGTTTTTTAGATGTCATTTGTTTTTGTGTTTGTTTTTCTTTATTTCTGGTTTTTTTTTGGGCTGGGAGAAGGGGAAAGAGGAGGGGAGAGAGAGAGAGAGAGAGAGAGAGAGAGAGAGAGATTCGGGAATGACATCATCCCTCTGCAGTCCAGCGTCGACATCCTGGGCGTGGAGGTGGACTCCCAGCTGCGGTTTGACCGTCACCTTGAAAGGGTGGCGCACAAAGCCTCCCAGAAGGTGAACCTCCTGCGCCGCATGAAGAACCTCCTCGATGCTGAAGGCCTGAACACCCTCTATAAGGCACAAGTCCGTCCAGTGATGGAGTATGCACCGCTCACCTGGATGGCCAGCGCCCGCTGCCACCTCAACCTGCTAGACAAGGTGCAGAGGAGGGCCGAACGCCTCATCAACGGCACCCAGCACCACCGACCGAGCCAGTGGGAGACACAGCGACAACAACAACAACAACACCCACACGAAGGAAGGGCAAGACCAGCCACGAACCAGCTGAATAGCCTGGAGCACCGTCGCCGCGTCGCTGCCCTGACGGTGCTACACAAGGCACAAGTGGGCCTAGTGCCCCACCTGACGGACCTGAGGGCTACCTGGAGGAGGTCTGAGCGCAGCACGAGAACGGTGCTGAGCAACGCCTCCCTCCTGGAAGTGCCAATGGCCCGCTCCAGCACCCACCAACGTGCCTTCTCCATCGCAGCGGTGGTGTGGTGGAACAACCTCACTGCTGATGTGGATGTGACACAACTGTCCACTCAGCAGATGAAGGTTGCGTCCCACAGGTGGCTACCTACACCCACCGTAAACATGTATATAATTGTATAATATAATCGGCAGAGCTTTTTAAATAGTTCCTCAACGGTCGGGGAACTTAGCATAATACAATAATACTGCTATGTACTCGTACTCTAACATTTTTAAAAAAAAAAAAGAAGAGAGAGAGAGAGAGAGAGAGAGAGAGAGAGAGAGAGAGAGAGAGAGAGAGAGAGAGAGAGAGAGAGAGAGAGAGAGAGAGAGAGAGAGAGAGAGAGAGAGAGAGAGAGAGAGGAAATCAGGTTGGTGAGCATGTGTTTGTTTGTGTGTGATTGTGCTTGATTTTCGTTGTTTGTTTGTTTGTTTGTTTGTGTTTCTTTATTTTTGTTTTCGTTTTTTGTGTGTGTGTTTGTGTGTATGTGTGTTTTCCTTGTTTGTTCTTATCCCTACTTGTTTGTTTCTTGCTTGTGTTTGTTTCTAATTGATTGTACGTTTGTTTGTGTGTACAGTTTTATCCCTTATCGTGTCGGTTCTTAGCTGTCTGTGTTGTTTGTGTTGTTTGTGTTTCTGTTAATTTTCTGTCTGTGTTGTCGTGACGTACAGGTGTTGCAAGAGTCAAGTTAGTCAACAGCCAATCACCTCCTGCTGTCTGTTCATTGCTGTCTGTCTACTGTCTGTTGTTCGTTCACTAATGGCCCATTCTCGTTACCTACTACCTTTTTCCTCTCTCCTTCTAACACCCATCATTATCGTCATCATCTTCATCTTCATCTTCATCTTCATCATCATCATCATCATCATCATCATCATCATCATCATCATCATCTTCATCTTCATCTTCATCTTCATCATCATCATCATCTTCATCATCATCATCATCATCATCATCTTCATCATCTTCATCTTCATCATCTTCATCATCTTCATCATCTTCATCATCTTCATCATCTTCATCATCTTCATCATCATCATCATCATCATCATCATCTTCATCTTCATCTTCATCTTCATCTTCATCTTCGTCATCACACCTGTACCTGTAAAACCCCGTGAGAACTCTTTCCTGCCGTACCCTACCTGCTAATTGCCACCATTTTCTCTTTACGTATATCAGAAATCACCATCACATTACACACACACACACATAAACAAACAAACAAACAAACGCAGCAAACACACCTGCAACATCTCGTAAAAGCAAAGTCTTTCCCCCATCATCATCTCACCCATTTTCTCTCTGTCTTTAACAACCATCACCCATTCCCCCCATCATTATCTCTCTTAGCACACCTTTACCTGCATCCCCCCATGAGAACAAACCAATTACCCGTTTTCCTTCAATTCTTACCTGTTAACTATCTCCCATTTTCTTTAGAGGTAAGCACACGGAACCATCACCATTACCACACACACACACCTTCACAAACACACTTACCTGGAGAGAACAGACCCCCTGAAACGCCTCCTTTATCTGTACACGCAATGAACCGACAGGTAAGCTTCGTGGGACTCACCTGGATGCAAGAGAGAGTGTGGGAAGGGGCTGAGGGGAAGAGGCAGGGAGGGAGGGAGCGGTTGAGAGGAGGGGGGACTCAAGAGGGGCATTGGTGAGTGGTTTTCTGAAGGTTTTGTTTATCGTGTGTGTTTGCCGCGGCCCCGAGCCTCGAGAAGTATTCATAGGTACACAGCGTTAATTTCACCGTGACAGCAGGAGTGTGCGTGGGAGTGGGAGAGAGAGAGAGGGAGGGAGCGGCGAGTGAGAGGGTGAATGGAAGGAAAGGAGGAAGGCAAGGAGGAGGAATCGAGAAATCCATAAAGACAGGAAGAAAAAATAGGAAAGGAGATAATGAGAGAGACATAGCGTTGATTTCACCGTGACAGCTTGAGTGTGCGTGGGAGCTGGAGAAGGAAGGAGAGACGTGAGAGAGAGGCTGAGAGGAAGGAAAGGAGGAAGGTAAGAAGGAATAGAGAAATGCATGGAAAAGACAGGGAGAAAAAAACGAGGAAAGGAGATAATGAGAGAGGCTTAACGTTGATTTCACCGTGACAGCTGGAGTTTGCGAGGGAGTTGGAGAGGGAATAAAAGGAATGACAGGAAGGAAAGGAGATATGAAAGGAGGAACGGAGGTATGCATGGAGAGAAAGAAATAGAGAGAGAAAGAGGGAGGGGACAGTGAGGGAGTTGGAGAGGGAGGAAGAGGAGCGATTGAATGATTGTAAGGAAGAAGAGGAGGCAGAGAGAAACAGAGAAATGCATGAAGAAAGAGAAAAATATGGAGAGAAAGAGGAAGGGTGACAGTGAGGGAGGGAGTGAATGAGAGAAATGAAAGAAAGGAAAGAAGGAGGGTAAGGAGGAACAGGAATGCATGAAGAAGATGGAAATGGAGAGAAAAAGGGAGAGAGAATGATAGTGAGGGAAGCATAGTGAAGTGCGTCGAGTTCCTGGTTCAAGATGGAGGGAAAAAGGGAGAAAAGGAGAAAGGGAGAAAAGTAGAGAGAGAAAGGAAGGGAGGCATAAACATGAGAGGAAAAAAGAAAGTGAGGAAAAGGAAAAAAAGGGAAGTACACGAAAAGGAACGAGGGAGAAAGGGAGGAAAAGGAGAAAGGGAGGAAAGTATAGAGAGAAAGAAAGGGAGGTATAAACATGAGAGGGAAAAAGAAAGTGAGGAAAACGAAAAAAAGGGAAGTACAGGAAAAGGAGCGAGGGAGAAAGGGAGAAAGGGAGAAAGGGGGAAAAGCACAGAGAAGTAGAGGGAGGGAGAAAGGGAAGCATAAACATAAGGAAAGAGAAAGGGAGGAATACACAGGGAGGGAGAGAAGCACACATAGAAAAGAGGAAGGGAGAAGAAAGGGAGGAAAAGAGAAAGGGTGAGAGACAGAAAGGGAGGGTGTGATGAAACCAGAAAAAAAGGGAGATTAGGAAGGAACAGAGCGTGATGCTAGTCTGAGAGGAAGGGAGAAAGGAAGAAAGGGAGAAGGGAGGAGAGCATAAAGACGAAGAGAAACACAAAAAAGGGAGGTAGGGAGGGATGTTAAAAGGGAGATAAGCGTTCTGTTGATTTCACCGTGTCAGGCTGAGAGCTTGAGCTGAGAGGGAGGGAGAAAGGGAGGAAAAAAAAGAAGGGAGGAAAACAGAGAAAGAGAAAGGAACAGGGAGAGAAGGGAAGTCTAAAAAGAAATCGAGGGAGGGAGAAAGGGAGGAATGCATAGAAAGGGAGAAGATAAAAATGGTATGACGTAGAGAGTAGTGGAAAAAAACGAAGATAGGAAGGGTGAGAGGATTGACCTTTCTCCCTTTCTCATTGGGGTTAAAAAGGGTGAATGTGAAATATGGATTAATCTTAGTAGTAGTAGTAGTAGAAGTAAGTAATAGTAGTAGTAGTAGTAGTAGTAGTAGTAGTAGTAGAAGCCGTATTTGTTATTGTTGTACTAATCATGTGTTTCTAATCACCATCATTATCATCATCATCATCATCATCATCATCACCACAATGGCTATCAATCATAATTCCGCAATGCATATCCCCTCTCCCCCCTTGAACACACACACACACACACACACACACACACACAGCACACCCCACATACACTCTCCTCCCCGCCTCCTCCCCTCCCCCACACACACATGGCCCCCCTTCCCCTCCCCCCCACACACACTTTCCTCCCCTCATCGCCCGCCAAACATTGACTCGATCAGCCCCCAGACGTTTGCCGCTTCCTCGCTTCTTTTCTCTCTTCTTTTCCTTGGATTTCACAGATGAACGTGTCCGGGCCGCCCTCTGTTGGCTCCGTGTGTTTTTATTTCTTATTTTTCTTTATTTCCCCACACGAAGCACCTGCCTCACCTGTGTTTACCTGTTGATCCTCCTCTTCCTCCTCTTCCTCCACCTCCTCTTCTTCTTCTGCTTCCTCCTCCTTATTGTCTGTCTTCCGCAGTCTTGGATTCCCTTCGTCGGATTCAATGCCTTGTACGTCTCGACAGTCATTTGTTTTGCGTTATGGCCTTCCGTCTCTTCCTTTATAGATTGACTTTTTTTTTTACTTTTTATTCGTGTATTTTTATTGTCATTCGCTTTCTGTTTGTCCTGTTCTTTTTGTTTTTTTAGTGTTGTTTTACTTGTTGGATTCCTCCGTTCCTTTCCTTTTAAGTAGTGATTCTCTATATATTAATTTCGCTGCGTATTTATAAACCTCGACCGTCATTTGTTTTCCTGATTTTTCTTCCACCAATCATGTCATTTGTGTTTGTATATAGTTTTTAGTATTATGTAATGGATTTTGGGCACTGCGGACCCTTCCCCTTCCCTTGACGTAGAGATAAATGATGCCTTGATAATATAAGAACATAAGAACGTAGGAGTCTGCAAGAGGCCGGTAGACCTGTACAAGGCAGCTCCTTTGAACCTAAGCTCCCGTGTATCTAACCCCACCTAATATCACTGTTCATGAATTTATCTAGTCTATTTTTGAATGTGACGATATGCTACTGTATGTATGTATGTATTTAATTTATGTATGTATGTATGTGTGTATGTATGGATAGGTAGAATCGTATAACCAGAGCTCCAGTGCTCCTTTATATCAAGTACGTTCGTTTTCCATATGAAGCAAACATTTAAGTGTATGATGATTTGATGACGTTTCCTGCGTGATGAGTTCTGAGTCGACGTTTGTGTTTCCGAAGAGTGAATGACACCGATCTCGGCTAATGACCAAAACAGGAGGGAAAGGAGGAGAACTAAGAATGGAGGAGGTCAAGACGAGATGAAGCAAGGAGAGAGAGGCATGAAGAAGGGCTTAAAGTGGAGGAGGAGGAGAAGGAGGAGGAGGAAGAGAAATGGATGAATGTAGAAAAAAACAAAAGAAAAGAAGTTAAATGAGATAGGAAGGAGAGAGAACAGTTTTAATAGGAGAAGGAGGAGGATGGATGGATGAATATAGGAAAAGGCAATAGGGAAAGGAAAATAAATGGGGTAGGAAAGAGAAGGAGGAGGAGGAGGAGTAAGAGCGGTAGGAGGAATATGGATGGATTAATAAAGGAAAAGGCAACGAGGGAAAAGAAAACTAATGAGGTAGGATGAACGGAACTAATAAAGATACATTAATTAATAGAAAGAACGGTAATAAAAAGGCATTAATTAGGCAAAGGAATGCAGGTAAATGGGAAAGGAGAGCAGGGCGGAGGAAGGAGGGAGAAGCAGAACATTGGAGGCACGAGATGAAGGGAGAGAGAGGGAGGGAGAGAGGAGGCAGGGAGGGATCAGTGGGAGCTCTCCAGACTTACTCATCAACACTCGAAACTAATCACCTTATCAATCTAAGCAGGTGCCCGCCCGAGAGAGAGAGAGAGAGAGAGAGAGAGAGAGAGAGAGAGAAGGGGGGTAGTGGAGTGCTTTTTCTTCGTCCTCCTCCTCCTCCTCCTCCTCCTCCTTCTCCTCCTCCCTCCCCCTCCCCCTCCCCGTGATAGTCAAGGGGGGGGGGGAGGGGGGGCAGCTAATCCTCCGGTGACGTAATCTCCACAAATAAAATGACATCATCACAACCTTCTGATGTCTCTTGGCCTGATAACACTCTCTCTCTCTCTCTCTCTCTCTCTCTCTCTCTCTCTCTCTCTCTCTCTCTCTCTCTCTCTCTCTCTCTCTCTCTCTCTCTCTCTCTCTCTCTCTCTCTCTCTCAGAAACATTTTTACGTATTTTCAGTACAAGGGATGATGCAGCTGTTTTGTTTCACTTTTTTATATATATTTTGTTTCCTTTCGTTTCAGATCCTCCTCCACCTCCTTCACCTGGGCAAGATTGATTGGGTAAGTGTTAAACCTAATTCAATCTATCCACCTCTTCCTTGGCCTTCCTCCCTTCCTCCTGCAACCTCCATTTCCAACACTCTTCCTCCCACGTAGACCTTGATCCTCCTGTCCCGACCTCCCAATACATCTGCAGCCCTACCTCCTGGTCCTTTATTAACAACTAGAGACCTGGTGAAGAGTAAATCCGTAAATACGACTGAAAGAAACACGACTTAAATGGATGATGAGTAAATGGTATGCACACGAAGACTTCTTGATTTGTACGTTTGGAAATAAAATAGAGGAGGAGGAGAAAGTTAGAAGAAACGTTAGAAGATGCATTAAGGGAAAGAAGAGATGGGAAGGTTGGAGGAACAGGAGGAAGAGGAAGAGGAGGAGGAGGAGAAGGAGGAGGAAGATATAATACATGCATGGTAGAGGTAACAGTGGAAAGATGAAGGGCTTTATGATGATGGAAAAAAAGAAGGAGGAGGAGGAGGAGGAGAAGGAGGAAGGGGAAGGACGCAAGGCAGGTATACTTCGAGTTATGGGAGGGGGAAGGGAGGAGGGGAGGGGGAGTAAGTGGGAGGGGGAAGGGAGGAGGGGAGGGGGAGTAAGTGGGAGGGGGAAGGGGAGGATGGGGGGAAGAGTCGAGGCTGCCCCACTGAGCTAATATTTGTGTGGACAGTGACAACAAGCGAAGCAGGCAATACGTCAAAACAACACACACACACACACACACACACACACACACACACACACACACACACACACACACACGCACACGCACTTAACACCCTCCCTCCCTTTCCCCCCCACAAACACAACCTCCTTCACCTCCCACATCTCCACCTTTCCCATGCCCTTAAACAAACAGAGCGTCATACAGGTAACACTATCACTAATGTCTTTATACAGGTAAGTTCCAAATCTTCATCAGTAGTGTCATTATATGCTATCTCTCTCTCTCTCTCTATCTCTCTCGCCAGGTAAGTCTTCAGGTGTCCCTAATACCTGTGTGGGCATCACTAGTCCTAACCTTCCTTTCACCAGGTGTCAAGTTACCCCCGCCAGGTATTACCGAGGGTGATTTACCTGTGTGAGGGAAGGTAAGGGAAAGGGTGAGGTGAGAGGCTGAAGTGGTGGGGGGGGGGGGAGGGGGGGTAAAAGGGGTGGACAACAAAATCCTTTCACATACATACACACACACACACACACACACACACACACACACACACACACACACACACACACACACACACACACACACACACACACACGCACCAATCATTAGGAATACCACAACAAGACTCGGAGGAAAAAAGTAAGAAAAAAAATCGATAGAGAAAAAAATAGATGAAAAGAAAGAAAAAAATACGTAAATAAGAAAAAAAGAAAACTACAGGAAAACAAAATAAGCGGTTAATTAGTCTGAAGCTTTCTAAAATACATCAAAACCAGAACTAAAGGCTTGAGACCATCCCTCCTCCTCCTCCTCTTCCTCCTCCTCCTCCTCCTCCTCCTCACACCCCCAACAAAACTCTCCCTCCTAAACCTCCCATCGAGAGAGAGAGAGAGAGAGAGAGAGAGAGAGAGAGAGAGAGAGAGAGAGAGAGAGAGAGAGAGAGAGAGAGAGATTGTCTAACTAAAAGATAAATTAAAGAAAGTTAGAAAGTAAGGAAATTAAGTGAGACAAAAAAGGAAGAAATATAACCAAAGGGAGATTAGAAGTAAGGGATGTATGTATAAGAAATGAGAACAAAAAGATCAATATAAAAGATGACGAAAAGGGAGAAGAAGGAAGGCAGAAAAGATGATGGTAATGAAGATGATAAATACAAGAGGAAATGGCTAAGAGGAATTATAAGAGGAGGAGAAAGAGGAACAAAATGAAAACGAAGAAGAGGAGTAGAAAGAGATGAGAAAAGAAGAAAGAAACAAGAAGAAAGGAAAGAAAACGAAGACAAGCTGGCGAAGAAGGTGGTAGCGAGAGGAAGAAGAGGAAGAGGAAGGAAAGGAGAAGGGCAGCTAGTAGGCAAAGAACAAGAAGAGGAAGAAGAAGGAGAAGAAGATGAGGAGAAGGGAAGAGCAAAGAAGGAGGGCAGCGAGTAGGCAATGAAGACGAAGAAGAAGAAGAAGATGAAGCAAAAAGAGATGAAGAAGGAGAAGAAGAAGAAGAAGAAGGAGAAAGAGAAAAAAAGGAAGAAGACGAAAAAGAAGAAGAAGAAGAAGGAAGAAGACGAAAAAGAAGAAGAAGGAGAAAGAGAAAAAGGAGATTGAGGAACACGAAGAAGAAGGAGAAAGAGAAGAAAGAAGAAGTAGAAGAAGACAAAGAAGAAGAAAAAGAAAGATAAACAGGAGATTGAGGAACACGAAGAAGGAGAAACAGAAAAAGATGACGAAAAAGAAGAAGGATGATGATGATGAAGAAAAGGAGGAGGGGAAGCAGCGGGCAGGGGAGAGCGGGGCCGCGCAGAGACTGGCCGGGCCGCGCACCTCACCTCACTCAGCAGTAACCACGCTCGGGCGACACTTGAGAAGGTGGTCGCCTGTCGCGCGCTTTGATGATGGCTCGGCAGGCACAGGGCGCAGGAGTTTGACGGGGCTGGGCAAACACGGGGCGGACTGGCCTTTCCCTTTACCCTGTGGTCTCCGGGTGGGCTCAGAGGCTGCGGGAGGACGATTTGCAGTGGGAATGAGTGTTGGTTGTGGGAGGACGCGGCCAATTGTGTTTTTAAGGTGAAATGCAAAGTTTGTCGCCCGTCAGAACCCAGCGAGGGACAACAGAGGGCGTGGCCAGCGTCGGCACCGCGCTGTGTCAACACGGAGCTTCGTTTCTCACAAGTAAAGGCTGACTAGCGCTCTCTCTCTCTCTCTCTCTCTCTCTCTCTCTCTCTCTCTCTCTCTCTCTCTCTCTCTCTCTCTCTCTCTCTCTCTCTCTCTCTCTCTCTCTCTCTCTCTCTCTCTCTCTCTCTCTCTCTCTCTCTCTCTCTCTCCCCCCACCCCCCGTTGCGTTCTAATAATTTCATCCACCTTTCCTCTCTCTTAATTGTCTGCCTCTTCTCATTAGTTGTTTACCTCCGCTGAGCCGTGTTGTGTGTTCTCCTATGATCGTTGTTTACTTTCATCTTTCATTCTCTCCCCTTCATCGTGCTTTCCGTTATTTTTTTCATGCTTCTGTAGTTTCGTGTTGAATTTTCCGATATTTACAAAGTTACGGAGGACCTCGGAGTAACGCATGCCATTGTTTTCTATCTAACCAAGAAGAAGAAGAAGAAGAAGGAGAAAGAGAAAAGAGGAAGAAGACGAAGAAAGAAGAAGTAGAAGGAAGAAGGCGAAGAAGAAGAAGAAGGAGAAAAAGAAAGAGGAAGGAGAAAGAGAAGAAGAAGGAAGTTGCATTAGTCAGTCAGTCAATCAGTCAGTCAGTCAGTCTTTTAGTGAGTCAATCAGTCAGTCAGTCAGTCTTTTAGTGAGTCAATCAGTCAGTCAGTCGGTTCAGTTCTCTTATCTCTTTCTCCTCTCGGCTCAGTCCATCCAATATTTTCTTCTGCTCTCTTCTTGTCTCTCTCCATCCTGTGTTCTCTTCATCTCTCTTCTCTCCGCCATTCCTTCCTTCGCCTTAATCACAAAACACACATTCCTTAACCTTCTTTGCCACGCGTCGAACCCAATAGAGCCCTCCTTCATTCTCTCTCTTCATCCTTTCCTTCCTTCCTTCCCTCCTTCCTTCTTTTCATCTTCTCGTTTCTTCGTTTCTTCTTTCGTACGTGATTCATTTTTTTTATAATTTCCTTCCTTCCTCCTTCCCTTCTCTGTTCTTTCATTCCTACCTTCCTTCCTTCCTTCCCTTCTTTCTTCCTTTCTTTCTTTATCCCTTCCTTCCCTCCTTCCTTCTTTTCTTCTTCCGTTCTTCCATTCTTCTTTTACGTGATTCTGTTTTTAATATTTCCTTCCTCTTCTCTTCTTTCCTACATTTCATCCTTCCTTCCTTCCTTCCTTCCTTTCTTTCTTTCTTTCCTTCTTTCCTACTCATTCTCCTCCATCTTGTCGTAGTCCCCTTCTTCCCTTCCTCTTCCTCCTCCTCCTCCTTCTCTTGCTCTTCCTTTTCCTCCTCCTCCTCCTCCTCCTCCTCCTCCTCCTCCTCCTCCTCCTCCTCCTCCTCTTCCTCCAATACCTTCCACCACCCCTCCAACCACCATTACCTCCTCTTCTTGAAAACCAATTCTTCTTCTTCCCCTTCTTCCCCTTCTTCGCCCCTTCTCCTTTTCCTCTTCCTCCTCGTCTTCCTCCTCCTTCACTATCACCTCCTCCTCCTCTTCCTCTTCATCCTCCTCCTCTTTCTCCTCCTCATTCTCAAGATAGTACTCATGCACCAACCTCCTCCTCCTCCTCTTCTTCCTCCTTCTCCATCACCTCCTTCCTCCTTCAAAACCACCACCTCTACACTACCACCTCCTCCTTCTCCTCCTCCTCCGCTTCCTCCTCCTTCTCCATCACCTCCTTCCTCCTTCAAAACCACCACCTCCTCCTTCTCATCACCACCACTATACCTCCTCCTCCTCCTCCTCCTCCTCCTCCCGTCAGCGGCCAGCACAGTAGAGACGTGCTGACACTCCTTCCTTTTTGTCCTCGTCGGGTTTTTAAGAGCACAACAATGGGCTGTTTGCCGGGCCGGCGGTGGACGCTGTTTGCAAAGAGGGTTAGCACACTCTCCTGTTTGCTCGGTTCGGCCGTGTTCGGAGGGGCGTGAGCGGCCATAATAGGTATCCCCCTGACCTCTGACCCCCTCATCCCCTCCCTGACCCTTCCTTCCCCATCGCCTGACCCCCTGATGCCCCGCTTACCCACCTACTCCCTACCCTACCCTGCCTCACCGCCCTTCCTTCCCCATCGCCTGACCCCCTGATGCCCCGCTTACCCACCTACTCCCTACCCTACCCTGCCTCACCGCCCTTCCTTCCCCATCGCCTGATCCCCTCATCCCCTCCCTGACCCTTCCTTCCCCATTGCCTGACCCCCTGATGCCCCGCTTACCCACCTATCCCCTACCCTACCCTGCCTCACCGCCCTTCCTTCCCCATCGCCTGACCCCCTGATGCCCCGCTTACCCACCTATCCCCTACCCTACCCTGCCTCACCGCCCTTCCTTCCCCATCGCCTGATCCCCTCATCCCCTCCCTGACCCTTCCTTCCCCATCGCCTGACCCCCTGATGCCCCGCTTACCCATCTATCCCCTACCCTACCCTACCCTGCCTCACCGCCCTTCCTTCCCCATCGCCCTTCCTTCCCCATCGCCTGACCCCCTGATGCCCCGCTTACCCACCTATACCCTACCCTAACCTGCCTCACCGCCCTTCCTTCCCCATCGCCCTTCCTTCCCCATCGCCTGACCCCCTGATGCCCCGCTTACCTACCTACCCCCTACCCTACCCTGCCTCACCACCCTTCCTTCCCCATCGCCTGACCCTTCCTTCCCCATCGCCTGACCCCCTGATGCCCCGCTTACCCACCTATCCCCTACCCTACCCTGCCTCACCGCCCTTCCTTCCCCATCGCCGACCCCCTCATCCCCTCCCTGACCCTTCCTTACCCATCGCCTGACCCCCTGATGCCCCGCTTACCCACCTATTCCCTACCCTACCCTGCCTCACCGCCCCTCCTCCTCCTCTCTCCTCCCTGCCTCCATCCATCCTTCCTCTGCCTGATGCTTGCCTCTGCTTCTTCTCCTACTTCTGCTCCCTGCTTTCTACTACTTGGGTTCTTCTATCTTCTTCTTCTTCTTCTTCGTCTTTTTCTTCTTGTGTCTGGTACTTCGTTTATTCAATGTTTCTCCTTCTCTCATCCTTGTCTTCCTTTCTTTCTTCTTTCTTTCCTTTGGTTTTCTTCGTTTTCATCTGCAATGGCTTTTATCTCTCCTTGTTTCTTTATCTCCTCCACCTCCTTCCTTCCTTTCTTTCTTCCTTCTTCCCTCTCTTCACTTTTCATTCAGTTTCTTTTCAGTCTTTCTCTTCCTTTCTATTTCTCTTCAGTTTCCTTCACCTCCTCTCCTTCCCTTCTTTTCTTTATGGTTTTCTCTCCTCTCTTCCCCTTCCTCCCTTTCCTTCTTTTCTACTTCCTTTCCTTCAATTTCTTTTCAGTCTTTCTCTTCCTTTCTATTTCTCTTCAGTTTCCTTCACCTCCATCTCTTCCTTCCTTTCTTTATTGTTTTCTCTTCTCTCTTCCCCTTCCTCCCCTTCCTTCCCTCCCCTTTCTTCTTTCCTTCTTCTTTTCCTTCAATTTCTTTTCATCCTTGTCTTCATTTCGCTTTCTCTTTTATTTCCTTCACCTCCTATTCATCCCTCTCTTCCTTTCTCTTCCATCTTTCTTCACCTTCCCTTCCATCCCATTCTTCTTCATGGTTGATTCTCCTTCCGTCATTTTTTCCCTCATTTTCTCCCTCCCTCCATCTCTCCCTTCCTTTTTCCTGGTTTGCTCTCATCTCTTCCCCTTCCCTTCCCTTCCGTCCCCTTCCCTTCCCTTCCTTTCCCTTCCGTTCCCTTCCCTTCCCTTCCCTTCCCTTCCCTTCCTTCCCTTCCCTCCTCTTCCCCTTCCTTTCCTTTCTTATTCTTTCCTTCCCTTCCCTTCCCTTCCCTTCCCTTCCCTTCGCCTTCACCTCCGCCATGACCACACTTTTCCCTTTCTTCTTTTCCCTTAATTTCCTTCCTCCAACTTTGGTCTTCTCCTTGACCGCAGTTTTCCCTTACCCTGACCCATAAGCCTTTTCCTCTCCTCCTCCTCCTCCTCCTCCTCCTCTTTCTTCTCCTTCGTTCCCCTTTAGCCCCCTCCTCCTCCTCTCCATTTCTCTTTTTTTTTCCTCTCCTCTATGCAGTCTTCTCATCATCCTTCAATGCATTTTTTTTATTTTTTCATGTCCTTATCCTACCTTCCTTTTTATCTTCCATCCTTTCTTCCTTCCTTCCTTCCTTCCTTATGTACTTACTTTTTGTTTGTTTTCATCTACCCTATTTCCTTTCTTCCTTCTCTACTCTTCATTCATTCATTCATTCATTCATTATTTCCATCTTTCCTTTCTTCCATTCTTTCTGCCTTCATTCTCTCTTTTCACCTTCCCTCATTCCTTCCTCTTTTATTTGTCTAACTTTTTTTTCTTTTTTATATATATTTTTCCTTCCTTACATTGATTTCTCACTATCTCTCCATTCACCCTCTTCACTCAATCCACCTTCCTTTCATCCTCCTTATCTCTCCTTTCATCCTCCTCTTCTTTCATCCACCCATCTTTTCACCCTCCTGTCTTTTCATTCTCCTGTCTTTTCATCCTCCTCTCTTTTCATCCTCCTCTCTTTTCATCCTCCTCTCTTTTCATCCTCCTCTCTTTTCATTCTCCTCTCTTTTCATCCTCCTGTCTTTTCATTCTCCTCTCTTTTCATCCTCCTCTCTTTTCATTCTTCTCTCTTTTCATCCTCCTCTCTTTTCATCCTCCCCTCCCTTTTTGATTCATCCCCCTTCAAGTGTATTTTCATTCCCAGTACAAGATCGTCGTGGGAAAGTTGTTATCAAGATGCGAGAACGTTGGCACTTTGAAGGAATTAAGGTCACATTCTTAAACGTTTCAGCTCCCAAACGCACACATATTTAACAAGACTTTCCTAGGAGTTTTGGGCATTTCCAGGGGTAGTTTAATGACCCTATTGGTAGTTTGATCCTTCCTCTGTACCATGAACCTAAAACCACACATTTGACAAGGCTTTCGTAGTAGTTGTGGGCATTTCCAGGGGTAGTTTAATGACCCTTCTGGTAGTGTGACCCTTCCTCTGTACCGTGAACCTAAAACCACACATTTGACAAGGCTTTCGTAGTAGTTGTGGGCATTTCCAGGGGTAGTTTTATGGCCCTGGTGGTAGTGTGACCCTTCCTCTGTACCGTGAACCTAAAACCACACATTTGACAAGGCTTTCGTAGTAGTTTTGGGCATTTCCAGGGGTAGTTTTATGGCCCTGGTGGTAGTGTGACCCTTCCTCTGTACCGTGAACCTAAAACCACACATTTGACAAGGCTTTCGTAGTAGTTGTGGGCATTTCCAGGGGTAGTTTAATGACCCTTCTGGTAGTGTGACCCTTCCTCTGTACCGTGAACCTAAAACCACACATTTGACAAGGCTTTCGTAGGAGTTGTGGGCATTTCCAGGGGTAGTTTAATGACCCTTCTGGTAGTTTGATCCTTCTTCTGTACCGTGAACCTAAAACCACACATTTGACAAGGCTTTCGTAGGAGCTGTGGGCATTTCCAGGGGTAGTTTAATGACCCTATTGGTAGTTTGATCCTTCCTCTGTACCGTGAACCTAAAACCACACATTTGACAAGGCTTTCGTAGTAGTTGTGGGCATTTCCAGGGGAAGTTTAATGACCCTTCTGGTAGTGTGACCCTTCCTCTGTACCGTGAACCTAAAACCACACATTTGACAAGGCTTTCGTAGTAGTTGTAGGCATTTCCAGGGGTAGTTTAATGACCCTTCTGGTAGTTTGACCCTTCCTCTGTACCGTGAACCTAAAACCACACATTTGACAAGGCTTTCGTAGTACTTGTGGGCATTTCCAGGGGTAGTTTAATGACCCTTCTGGTAGTGAACCTAAAACCACACATTTGACAAGGCTTTCGTTTAATGACCTTTGGTCCTTCCTCTGTACCGTGAACCTAAAGAAGCACTCCTGAGAACCCGATTGATCTCCTGTTTGGCCTTTGAAAATAGTTGATGTGAGAGACTGAAGTGTCAAGATGCCAACCTTAGTTCTTCCCTTTTGTAAATTGTTCATAAATCGCTTCTGTAAAATTTTAAATGGAAAATGTATAAAGCGATAATAATTAAAACCGTAAGAATGTAAAGAATGAATATGTGTGAGGGGGAGGGGTCTGTGTGTGTGTGTGTGTGTGTGTGTGTGTGTGTGTGTGTGTGTGTGTGTGTGTTGGTCGTGGGAGTGTGCGGATTTGAGACCCCGTTGAAAAGGCTGAGCTGAATGTTGAGGAGGTGAGGAGTGTGTGGTGTCAAGGCGCAAGATGGATGGAGGAGGAGGAGGAGGAGGAGGAGGAGGAGGACGAGGACATGGAGGAGAAGGAGTAAAGAAGATGATGATGAAGAGAAAAGGAACAGCAAAGGAAAGAGAGGAAGAAGTAGTAGTAGTAGTAGTAGTAGTAGTAGTAGTAGTAGTAGTAGTAGTAGTAGTAGTAATAGTAATAGTAGTAGTAGTAGTAGGAGGAGGAAGAGGAGGAGGTCATCACCACTATTACATTGGCCTAAGGGGAGGGTGATGGAGGAGGAGGAGGAAGAAGAAGAGGAAGAGGAGAAGGTGGAGGAGGAATGATGGAGAGGAAGCTACACATCCCCCCTTCTTTATATTCTCTCCCCTCTCTACCTCCTCCTCCTTTACCTTCCCCTTCTCCTCCTCCTCCTCCGCCTCCTCCTCCTCGGGGCTGGCTCGGCACATCATTATTGGATTAAGCACGAGAGGTAATGACTAGTGAAGTGCTTTGTGATGCTAATTGGAGGCAGGTGCAGTTGCGTTCCTCCACACACAATTAATCTCAAGTCTGGGCGGCAGCGGTCACTCGTACACACCATCGCAAGGCCTTTCTCTGCCTCGCTTTCTTCTGCTTCTTCTTCTGCTTCTTCTTCTGCTTCTTCTTCTTCTTCTTCTGCTTCGTCTGTTTCTTCTTCTTCTGCTTCTTCTGCTTCTTCATGTTCTTCTTGTTCTCTTTCGCGTTCTTCTTCTTTTTGTTCTTGTTCTTCTTCTTCGTGTTCTTCTTGTTCTCTTTCGCGTTCTTCTTCTTGTTGTTCTTGTTCGTGCTTTCTTCTTCGTGTTCTTCTTTTGCTTCTTCTTGTTCTCTTTCGCTTTCTTCTTCTTGTTGTTCTTGTTCTTCTTCTTCGTGTTCTTCTTCCTCTCCTTCTTCTGCTTCTTCTTGTTCTCTTTCGCGTTCTTCTTCTTTTTGTTCTTGTTCTTCTTCTTCTTCGTGTTCTTCTTTCTCTCCTTCTGCTCCTTCTTCTTCGTGTTCATGTTCCTCTCGTTCTTGTTCTTCTAATTCCTAATCGTTTTACATATTTCTTCTTTCTCTTCCATACACTCAATCTTCTTATTCTCCCTAACGATTTTTTTTTCTTCTTCTTCTCATTGTTTCGTTTTCTTCTAACTCCTATTCTTATTTTTCTTCATATTATATTTGTCTTCTTTTTCTTCCCTACACCCAATCTTCATAATCTTCTTCGATATGCTTTTTTTCCTCATTTTTCTTCTTCCCACTGTTTCTTCTTTTCATCTTTTTCTTCTCTCTCGTATTATTATTGCTTTTTATTCTGTTTCTTCACCTTTCAATTCTTCTTTTTCCTCTTTTCCTCTTCTTTGTATTAGTTTCTTTTTTTTTTCTTCTCTTGGTCCTGTTTCTTCCTTTTTGTTCCTTCTCTTCCTCTTATTGATATTTTCCTTCTTTCCTGTTTCGAGTTTATTTTTTGCACCTCAACTAAAAAGGAGAAAGAGTGAAGAAGATGACGAAGGGAGAGAAGGAGAGAGACAGAGAAGAAGGGAGCTCTGAAGTGTGAGGGAATGGAAGGGAGCTTGTAGAGAGGGAGGCGAGGGAGAAGAAAGGGAGGTGAAGGGAGTAAGCAAGAAGACGCGTAGAGACGTAGAAGAGGGAGAAAGGGAGTAGATATGGATGGTAGATGAGGTAGAGAGTAGTGAGGGAGCGGAGGAGGGAGTAGAGTAGTTAGCCAGGGAGAGAGAAGAGAGAATAGACTTGGATTTAGTGAGTGGGTGAGAGTGGGTGAGGGGGGAGTATGAGGAGGTAGGGAGTAGTGAGGGAGTGGAGTAGTGAGCCAAGGAGAGGGGAGACCATGAAGGGAGTAATGAAAATGGAGGAGGAGGAAGAGGAAATGATGGAAAGAGGGAACGGTCCATGACGAGAGACGCGAAGTACTCCAGCTGTTGAAGACATTGCGACATTGAACGGTGAAGAGGAACAAGAAGAGGAAGGAGAATAAATAGAAGAGGAAAAAGAAGGAGAAGAAGAAGAAGGAGAAGGAGAAAAAGAAACAGAAGAACAAGCGGAAGGAGAATAAATGAAGAAGAAGAAGAAGAAGAAGAAGAAGAAGGAGAAGGAAAAAAAACAGAATAAGAAGCTGAAGGAGAATAAATAAAAGAAGAAGAAGAAGAAAAAGGAAAAAAAAACGTGAAAATCAAAAACATGAACAAGAATAAAAACAAGAACAACAAGAACAAGAAGAAAAATAGAACAAGAAAAACAAGCTCAAGAACAAGAACAAGACGAGATGGAGGCGCAACAAGGCAGGGCAGGCAACACGTGAAGAAGCAAGTGTCCGCGTGGTGGTGGCGGCGGAGTGGTGGAGCTGGCAAGGCGGCGGCGGCGGAGGTGCGGCGGCGCGGCGGCCACCCAGGCGGAGCGGGGCGTGGCGTGGCCCAGGAAACGCGCCATCAGTCACCTCCGTCAGCCCTCCGTCGACGCCTGACTGATCACGCCAACGGAGATAAATTTACTCAACGACGAGCGAGGATGCTGCGAGGAGAGAGAGAGAGGGAGAGAGAGAGAGACCTCCATCAACACAAGTCACCCTCGTCGCTGTCTCATCACCCCGGGACGCAGTATTCACCCCTCACCCGTGTCCTTGGCGCCTCACCGTCACGCCCTCGTCGCCGCCCTCGTCAAGGCATCCCCCAGCCTTACCCGCGGCTTCAGAGTAACGCCCGCCGCTGCCGACCTCTGGCGTTCTCTTCGTCACTGACCTAAAAGGGCTATTACACTGGGCAAATTTTCCGCGGATCTTCAGTCAAACCACGATTTCCGCTGGCGTGGTTCTCATATTTGCGTGGTTTTCTGACGTGTCCACGATCTTCCAAAGCTACGGTAGATTTCACTGAAGGACGACGGTATTACTCACCATCAGCAGCAGCAATAACACCAAACAAATGAGAACCACGTTAGCGGAAATCGTGGTTTGACTGAAGATCCACGGAAAATATGCCCAGTGTAATATCCCCTTAACCCGCCACCGCCGCCGCCATTAACCATCTCTGGGTCTATAGCAGGGCGCTTCCCCGCTTCCTCTCCGCCAGGCTCTGTGTCGGCAACGCCCACGCCTGCAGGCCGGGGGTGGCGGGGCAGGGCACGCTACCGGCGGAGGGTAATGGAGGGCATCAAGGCCTCAGCATCCGGCCGAGTGTTGGCCCACGGCGGCGGGACGATGAAGGCAGCAACGCTTCCTTCTGGGTGATGCGTGACGCCGCCGCCGCCGCCACACACCGCCGCCCCTTCTTTCCCCTGTCATCCCTCACCCTCCCGTCCTCCCATCCACACATCCCCTTTATTTCTTCTTCCTGTGCATCCCTCCTTGCTGCCCACCGCCACCGCCGCCGCCACAAGCCTTATCGCCGCTCTTATCTGGCGCGTTAACGAGTCGGCGTCGCTTGTTAGGGCGCGGCGGCGGTGGTTTTGGGATGCCGCGTCGTGTTAATAAGCTCCAGCTGTCCAGGATGTCCCGCAGGAGGTCCTAAACAAACAGGCCCTTCGGTAGGACCCCAGGAACCCCCACCCTTCCCCTTCCCATCCTTCTCCTCCTCCTCCCCTTCCTTTCATTTCCTCCGATGCCGCCGATGCCACCTAAGGAGACTACCAGAGCCCACAAAGCCCACACCTGGCAGCTCCTGGAAATGGGTTATGCACCTTTTTTCTTATGCTTCTTCTTCCTTGTTAATCGTTTATTTACATTATTATTTTGTGTTGTATATTTTCAAGTACTTATTATTTTCTTCCTTTCATTATTATTTCCCTGTGTTGAATATTTGTCCTCATAATTATACTTTCTTTTCTATTTTTTTCAGCATCATCGTCATCGTCATTATCATCATCATCATCATCATCTCTTATCCTCTCCTCGACTTTGTCTCTCATCGTCCTTCTCGTTCTCTTCCATCTCCTCCGCTTCCTCCTCCTCCTCTTCCACCGCTTCCTCTTCCGTCTCCTCCTCCTCCTTCTCCTACCACCACCTGCACCCATTTCTACATCTGCTACGACTCCTGTTTTTCATCTTCTCCTCCCATTCTTCCTCCTCCTCCTCCTGTTCCTCCTTATAATCTCTGCTTTATCCTCGTTTTCTTCTTTTTCTTCTTCTCCTTCTCCTTCTTATCCTATCTTAATCTTCCTGCTCGCTTTCAATACTTCCTTCTTCATCTCTTTTCCTCCCATTCCTCCTCCTCCTCCTCTTCCTCTTCCTCCTCCTCCTCCTTATAATCTCTTCTTTATCTTCGTTTTCTTCTTTTTCTTCTTCTCCTTCTACATCTTAATCTTCCTGCTCGCTTTCAATACTTCCTTCATCTCTTTTCCTCCCATTACTCCTCCTCCTCCTCCTCCTCCTCCTCCTCCTTATATATCTCTGTTTTTTCCTCGTTTTCTTCTTTTTCTTCTTCTCCTTCTACATCTTAATCTTCCTGCTCACCTTCAATACTTCCTTCTTTACCTCTCTTCCTCCTCCTCCTCCTCCTCCTCTTTCTCCTCCTTCTCCTCCTTATATATCTCTGTTTTTTCCTCGTTTTCTTTTTCTTCTTCTTCTTCTATATCTTAATTTTCCTGCTCACCTTCAATACTTCCTTCTTTACCTCTTTTCCTCCTCCTCCTCCTCCTCCTCCTCCTCCTCCTCCTCCTCCTCCTCCTCCTCCTCCTTATATATCTCTTCTTTTTCCTCGTTATCTTCTTATTCTTCTCCTACATCTTACTCTTCCTGCTCACTTTCAATACTCCCTTCATTTCTTTTCCTCCCATTCCTCCTCCTCCTCCTCCTCCTCCTCCTCCTCAATGCACTCGAATGATGGTAATATTATTCATTCCGTCAGACAGGTTTCCGGAATGCTGGAGTCCCCCGTTGATGGGTGAGCAGGGCGAGTCTTTAATGGATGTGCGGATGACCATTACTCCCCCCCCCCCATCCCCCCTCTCTCTCTCTCTCTCTCTCTCTCTCTCTCTCTCTCTCTCTCTCTCTCTCTTGCCGATGGTAAATTCTTCAAAACGGGGATGAATAAGGAGTAACGGGATTGCGACGGGGCGAGAACGGGGCAAGGACGGGACGGAGCGGGGAAGGACAGGGCGGGGCGGGGCGGGTTCGGGGCGGGGCCTTGAGGATGATTGACGCGACATAAACAGAAACGACGGGGCAAATTTGGGTCCGTGAGAGAGAGAGAGAGAGAGAGAGAGAGAGCATTTATAAGCATAGCAGGAGAGAGAACAATATCGAAACGGGAAAGGAAGAAAGAAAGAAAGAAAGAAAGAAAGAAAGAAAAAGAAAGAAAGACGAAGACAAATAAAAGTACAGACAGAAGTAAGTTTTGGAATCCTCTTTGAACGCCTTAGCTGGGGAACAAAAAAAAGAAGAAAAGAAGAAAAGAAAAAGAAAGAGGAAGAAGAAATAAAAAGAAGAAAAAGAAAAAAAAAGAAGTAAGGGAAGGGTAGGGGGAATGCAGGGACAGGGACAGGGTAGTGGTGGTAGGGGAGGGGAGTGCAGAAGACAGAAAGGGGAAGGGGGGGAGATGAGGGGTGGGGAGGGGCTGTAAATGGGGTAAAGGCGTTTATAGATAGTAAAAAAAAAAGGAACATGAATTTGAATATGGCACAGGAGCAGGGGAGAGAGAGGAAGGGGTGGGGAGAAGGGAGAAGGGAGAAGTGGGACGGGGGAAGGGGAGGGGGAGAAGCTCTTTGTAGGGGAGACTGATGTGGAAAGGGGAGAAGTATATGGGGGAGGGAGAGTTGATTGGGGATAGGTGAGTGAGTATGGGGCAAGGTATGAAAAAAAGGGATGGAGATAAAAATAGGGAGAAGGGCAGTAAAAGAACGAGGGAAAAAAACAAAAGGAAGGAAAGGAAAGGGAAATGGATGGGGAGGTAAGTGAAATGGAGGAAAATGAAGGGAAGAGAAGGAGACAATACTAAATAAAAATAGATGGGCGGTATATTTGGTCGGGATAGGGTAAATAAAGGAAGGGTATAGGAAGGGAAGGTAAAAGAATGGAAAGGAAAGGAAGAGGAAGGAAAGGAAGGAAATTGAAGAGAAAGACGAGGAAAGGAAAGAAAAGGAAGAGGAAGGGAAGGGAAAGGCATTAAAGGAAAAGGAGGAGATGGAACAAGAAAGGAAAAGAAAAGGAAAGAAGGGAAAGAAAAGGAAAGGAAAGGAAATAAAAAGAAAAGAGGAAGAGGCAGGGAAAGGAAAAAAAATGAAGGGAAGAAAAAGGACAGGAAGAGAAGGATGAGGAATGGAAAGGAAGGGAAGGAAGGGTCGTTGTTTTGAAGGGGCTGTTGAAAGGGGTGAGGGATGGATGCCTCGGGAAAGGGACGTGATGGGGATTAGCGGCCGGGGTGTGGGGAGCGGCGGCGAGGGTGAGAGAGAGAGAGAGAGAGAGAGAGAGCGGGAGAGGGAGAGGGGGAGGGGGTTGAAATGGGACAGCTGTAAATAGACGCTTCCCTCAATTTCCTTCCCTTTCCTTCTTTCCTTCCTCCCCCTCTCCCTCCCTCTTCTCTCCCTCTCTCCCACCCTCTCCCTTTTTACCCCCCCCCATTCCCCTCCTCTCCCACCCTCTTCCTCCTCCCCCTTATTCTCCCTTCCTTTTCTCCCACCCTCTGTCTCATTCACCCTTCCTCTCCTTCCCTCTCCCTCCCTCCCTCTCTTCTACTCTCTCCTTCCATCTCTCTTCTTCTCCTCCATTCCCCTCCTTCTCTAACACCCTCTTCCTCCTCCCCCTTCTTCTCCCAGTCTCTCCTTCTTTCGCTTCCTCCCCTCTCCCTCCCTTCCTCCTCCCCTCTCCCTAGTATTCTCCCTTCTTCTCTCCCCTACCCTCTCCCTCTCTCTCCCTCTGTCTGAGTTCACAAGTTCGCCGCCAGAGGGTCTTTGCTCACGGGGGCGACAAAAAGGTTCCACTCGGCTTAAACTTAATTAAATCCCACTTAAATTCTCGCCTCAAATCCCCTTCAAATTGTCGTTCTTATCGCCAGCATCCTCATCTCTTTACTCTCCCCCCGTCCCCATCACCCCCCAGAAACACATCCTCGGCCCTCCCCCTTACTCTTCCCCCGTCCTCCTCCTCTTCCTCCTCCTCCTCATCTCTCTCCATCTTTCAGCAGCGGGATTAATATTAATTGAATTGTGTGATAAAGATCTTTTAAATTTGTCTTGGAAGGGATTTGAAAGGAAGGAGAGGGAAGGAAGGAGGGAGGGAAAGAGGAAGGAAGGAAGGAAGGAAGGAATGGATTTACAAGGAATGAGAGGGAGGGAGGGAGAGAGAGGAAGGACGAAAGGAAGGAAAGAGTGATGAGAGGGAGAGAACGGAGAGAGGAAGGAAGGAAGGATTGATGAAAGGGAGAGAATGAAGGAAGGAGAGAGAGAAAACGGAGGGAAAGACTGATGAGAGAGAGAGAGAGAGAGAGAGAGAGAGAGAAATACATAAGACTAATAGATAAACACAAGGAGATAGAGAGGTACATACAAGGACAGACAAACAGAAATGGTTATGTAAAATCTTCTTGTTCTTTATATTTCTTTTTATTTATTTCTACTGATCCATATATTACTTTTCAGTCCATATTTCGTACTTATTTATAGTAAAGAGAAGAATGCGTGAACGAACATTTGAACGAACATTTGAACATAGAGAAACAGGCGAATAAACGGAGCAGATAAGGAAGGGAGAGGAAAGGAATGAAAGGAAAGGAAGGAATTGGAAGAAAAGAAGAGGAAAGGAAAGGAAAGGAAAGGAGAGGAAGCAAAAGTAAGGGAAAGAAAAAGAAAGGAAAGGAAAGGAGAGGAAACAAAAGGAAGGGAAAGAAAAAGAAAGGAAAGGAAAGGAGAGGAGAGGAAGCAAAAGGAAGGGAAAGAAAAAGAAAGGAAAGGAAAGAAAAGGAAGGGGAAGGAAGGGAAATCAAGGGAAAGGAAAGGAAGAGGAAAAGAAAGGAAAGGAGAATGATGACGAACTGGACATCAAAATGGAGACAGACAGAAACGGCAGACATTATCTAACACACACACACACACACACACACACACACACACACACACACACACACACACACACACACACACACACACACACACACACACACACACACACACGTAAGCCTAGAAACACACAAACACACACACACAGACACACAGACAGACAGACAGACACACGGGCGCTGGAGATATCGACAGGCTGGGACGAATGGCTGACGGAGGAAGCTGATTGGTGGAAGGGGAGGCAACGGGGACCAATGGGAAGGCAGGGATTAGGCGTGAGTAATGCGTATCGAATCGTTATAGACGGGAGGGAGGGAGGGAGGGAGAGAGAGAGAGAGAGAGAGAGTGAGAGGGAGAGGGTGAGAAGGGAGAGACTAGCTTTGTAATATTTTTCTTTTCATTTTTTTATATATATTTCGTTCTACAGTTATTAGTCTTTGTTTTTGTTGTTGTTTCTTTATTGTAGTAACAGAGAGGGGAAAGGGAGCGGAGGGAAAGAGAGAGAGGGAGAGAGAAAGAGGGAGAAAGTGGGAGAAAGAGGGAGAAGTTGTCCTTCGTATGCCAACTCTCCCTTCCTCTAACTTCTCTTTTCTCTCTTCTTTTTTCCTCTCTTTTCTTCCTTTTTTTTTCTCTCTCTCTCCCTGCACACTTTACCTCCAGTCCTCACATCCTTACCTCCATTCCTCCCTTCCTCTGATATTTCTCTTCTCTCTTCTCTCATCTCTTCTCTCTTCTCTTCTTTTTTTCTCTATCTCTCTCTCCCTTCACATTTTACCTCCAGTCCTCACATCCTTATCCCCATTCCTCCCTTCCGCTAATTTCTCGTTTTCTTCCTTTTTTTCCTTTCTCCTTCTTTCCTGTATTTTCTTCATTTTCTTTTTTGTTTTTTGTTTTTCCTCGTTTTCTTTTCTTTGATTGTGTTTTCCTCTTCTTCTCATTCTCTTCTCTTCTTTTCTCTTCCATTTTTTCCTTTCCTTCTTTTATGTATTTACTTCATTTTCCTTTTGTTTTTTTTCGGTTTGTGGTTCGCGGTTGTTTTTTCCTTTTTTTTTTTTTTTGTCTCCCCCTGAACACTTTACCTCCATTCCTCACATCTTTACCTCCATTTTTCTCTCCTCCTATTCCGGTCTTTTCCTCTTCTCTCACACTGTCTTTTATTTGTTTTTATTGCTTTGTTTTATTTCATTTTATTTCTTCTCTTATTTCTTTTTATTTCGTTTTCAGCTTTCCGCAAAATTTTCTCTCCTTCATTCGTTCAACAACTATTCTTTTATTAATCTTCTTATTGTTATTTCATTATTGTAGTAACAGCCGTAGTAGTAGTAGTAGTAGTAGTAGTAGTAGTAATGGTAGTAGTAGTAGTAGTAGTAGTAGTAGTAGATGTGGTACAAATGTTATCCCTGTTATTATCGTTATCATTGTTATTATTGTCTGCTTGTGATAGAATATATTTATACTCTACGTGCCGACGCTTCGCCTTCCCTCCCCTCCCCCTGCACCCTTCTCCCCAGCCCACCTTGCTCCTCTCCCTTCTACTCCCCTCCCTCTCCCCTTCCCTCCATACTCACTCTCCCCTTTCCCTCCCCCCTTCTCCTTCCCTTCCCCTCTCCTTCCCTCCTCTTCCCCCACTCCCCCTCTCCTTTCCTCCTCTTCACCTCCTCCCCCTCCCTTCCCCTCCCTTGAAACTCCTCTCCAACAAGTATATTTCCCTCCATCTTTGATAACAAGAGATGGAGTGTGTCACGTAGCTCCTCCTCCTCCTCCTCGTCGTCCTCCTCCGCCTCCTCCTTCTCCTCTTCTTCCTCCTCCTCTTCCTCCTCCTCTTCCTCCCCCTCCTCCTACTGTTATTCGCTTCTTTGTAGCCGGTCTGACAAAATTTTCCATTATTATATTCTACATTTTTTTTTCCTTTTGTAATAAACACTTTTTTTACATTATTTTTTCTGTACCGAAAGTGAAATGTAAATAGATAGGTTTAAATTTCCATTCTCTCTCTCTCTCTCTCTCTCTCTCTCTCTCTCTCTCTCTCTCTCTCTCTCTCTCTCTCTCTCTCTCTCTCTCTCTCTCTCTCTCTCTCTCTCTCTCTCTCTCTCTCTCTCTCTCTCTCTCTCTCTCTCTCTCTCTCTCTCTCTCTCTCTCTCTCTCTCTCTCTCTCTCTCTCTCTCTCTCTCTCTCTCTCTCTCTCTCTCTCTCTCTCTCTCTCTCTCTCTCTCTCTCTCTCTCTCTCTCTCTCTCTCTCTCTCTCTCTCTCTCTCTCTCTCTCTCTCTCTCTCTCTCTATCACTACTGCAGAGAGAAAGAAGAGAAGAGAGATAATGAATCGAGCGCGAACCGTATCAGCTGCTTGACTCCACAAACAAAGGATTCGATGCTAAGACTCGCTCACTCTTATCTGGAAGGCTATCTGATGCTGATGATGATGATGATGATGATGTGGATGCTACTGGTCTTCTTTATCTTTTTTCTTCTTCCTCTTCTTCTTCTTCCTCTTGTTCGTCTTCGTTTACCTCTTCTTCTTTTCCTTCATAGTTATTTTTTTATTTGCTTCTGTTATAATTTTTTTGGTCATCTTTGAAAATTATCCTCCTCCTCCTCCTCCTCCTCCTCTTCTTCTTCTTCTTCATCCTCCTTCTCCTCCTCTTCCTCTTCTTCTTCTTCTTCATCCTCCTTCTCCTCTTCCTCCTCCTCCTCCTCCTCCTCCTCCTCCTCCTTCTTCTTCTTCATCCTCCTTCTCTTCCTCTTCTTCCTCTTCTTCTTCTTCATCCTCTTTTTCCTCCTCTTCCTCCTTCTTCTTCATCCTCCTCCTCCTCTTTTGTTATTTCATCTAATCCACTCCCTTTCTTTCATTCTGTCTTCCTTTTCTTCCTTCTACCTTTCCTCTCTTTTTCCTCCTTCTTCATTTTCTTCTTCCTTCGTCTCCTTGTCCACATTGTTTCTTCCTCCTTTCATTTTCTCCTCTTCCTCTTTCTCTTCCTCCTCCTCCTCCTCCTCCTCATCCTCATCCTCTTCTTCCTCCTCCCCCTTCTTGTCATATACTCGCTCTTCGACACGGCAACACTTAGACTAGAAGAAGAAGCAAAGGAAAGAGGAAAAGAAATGAAGAAAAGAAAACGAAAAGAAAGAAAAGAAGGAGAAGAGGAAAGAAAGGAGTTGGAGGACAAGAAGAAGCAAAGGAAAGAAGAAAGGGAATGAAGAAAAGAATAAGAAAAGAAAGAAAAGCAGGAAAAGAGGAAAGAAAGGAGTTGGAGGATAAGAAGAAGCAAAGGAAGGAAGAAAAGGAATGAAGAAAAGAATAAGAAAAGAAAGAAAAGAAGGAGAAAGGAAAGGAAGGAGTAGAGGGGACAAGAAGGAGCAAAGGAATGAAGAAAAGATATGAAGAAAAGAAAACGCAAAGAAAGAAAAGAAGAAAAGAAAAGGAAAGAGTTAAGAAAGAAGAGAAGAGGAAAGGAAAGAGTTGGAGGACAAGAAGAAGCAAAGGAAAGAAGAAAAGGAATGAAGAAAAGAAAAAGAAAAGAAAGAAAAGAAGGAGAAGAGAAACGGAAAGAGTTAACGGACAAGTTTCCTGCCTCATATCTCCTCCTCCTCCTCCTCCTCCTCCTCCTCCTCCTCCTCCTCCTCCATCAGGTGATAAGAGGAACAAAGGGGCGCGGGAGCAGACGCAAAACACAGTACTGAAGAAGCTGCCGCGGCTGATACTAAAGATTAAACAACGACAACAACAAACAGATTAGGAACGGGAGCAGCGGTAGCAGGAGGAGGAGGAGGAGGAGGAGGAGGAGGAGGGAGGGTGATAGAGATAAATCTTTAGTGTTTATCTTGTAAGTCTTGGGTGATGGTGGTGGTGGTGGTGATTTTGGTGGAGTTGGTGGTGGTGGTGATGCCCTGTGGTTGACCCTCCTTGACCCCCCTCCCTCCCCCCCCCCTCTCCTCCCTACACACACACACACGTACATACACGCCCCCCCCCCTCCTCCCCCCCTCCCCCCCCCTTTGTGTACTCTCCATCTTTATCTCCCGTCGTGTGAGTCATCCAAGGCTCTCTCAACCGTCCTTGTGCATATCTTGTCTCTCTCTCTCTCTCTCTCTCTCTCTCTCTCTCTCTCTCTCTCTCTCTCTCTCTCTCTCTCTCTCTCTCTCTCTCTCTCTCTCTCTCTCTCTCTCTCTCTCTCTCGCTCTCTCTCTCTCTCTCTCTATGTTCGTTTAAGTATTGTCATTCCTTTAGGCGTCAATATCCTTCATTACGCTCTATGCAATTTCTTTTATTTCTTTTATTTTTATTTATTTATCTTTATTTTAATGTATGTTCTCATTTCTCTGGGTCGTTCCATCTATCCTTCATTAAAATCTTCGGTTACATCAATATCATTTCTGTATCTTCGTCTCCGCGTTGTTATTCCTCCGTTTATGGCGTCAATCCTACATTATATCCTTCCTTCCTTATTATTTCTTTACTCCTCGTTCATATTAATTGTTTCTTCCTCCTTTGGTTTTCTCCTCCTCCTCCTCCTCCTCCTCCTTCATCTCCTTCCATGCTGTTTCTTCATGTTCTGACTGGTATTGTCATTCCTCAAGGCTATGGCGTCTATTCTTTATCTCCTTGCAATTTCTTCATTTTTCTATTAGCATTGTCATTCCTCGGAGCTATGGCGTCTATTCTTCATTAATCTCCTTGCCATTTCTTCATTGTCCTATTAGTATTGTCATTCCTACGTCTATTCTTCATTACTCTCCTTGCCATTTCTCCATTTTCCTATCAGTATTGTCATTCCTCAGGGCTATGGCGTCTCTCCTTCATTAAAATCTTCGGTTATCTCCACATCTTTTCTTTATTTTCGCGTTGGGGTCGTCATGCTCTTGGGCTATGGCTGTCGTCCTCTGCGTCCCCCGCGTGTGCGTCGTAAACCCAGGAGCTGCCGGCACGAGGGGCCTTAAGATGCCTCGTTAAAATTCCTCCCCTCTCCCTCCACGGACTCTCCCTGCCTCCCCTCCCTCTCTCCACAAATTCTCCCTTCCTACTCCCCTCCCTTCCCAGCCTCTCCCATCTTCCACCCCCTGTCCGCCTGGCTCCGTCCCCTTCGCTAGATTTCCTCCGTTCTGCGTCCTCCTCTGTTCCTTACTCTTCCTCCTCCTCCTCCTATCATTCTCTTCCTTCTATTATTGTTTTCTTCTTATTGTCGTCTCATTCTCACTCTAGCCCTCCTCTTTTTCTTCCTCCTCCTCCTCCTCCTCCATCTCCTTCTCCTCCTCCTCCTACTCTTCCTTGTCATCGTTCTTTTCTCCTCCTCCTCCTCTTCTTCCTCCTCTTTCCATCGTTCACTCGTCCTCATTTTTCTCTTCCTCCTACTTCTCTTCCTTGTGACTTTCCCTTCCTCCTTCTCCTCCTCCTCCTCCTCCTCCTCCTCCTCCTCCTCTCGCATGCACTCCTCGACGCCATAAAAGAAACTATAACCAGGAGAGAGAGAGAGAGAGAGAGAGAGAGAGAGAGAGAGAGAGAGAGAGAGAGAGAGAGAGAGAGAGAGAGAGATTAAAAAAAAAGACAAAGAACACTAACAGAGCCACGACTCCCTCTTGCGGTCACCCGAAGAATCTCTCGAACACGACACCTGAATTTTGTCATAATGCGTCTTCGTCCTTATCGTCCTGTCATCAGCGAGAGAGAGAGAGAGAGAGAGAGAGAGAGAGAGAGAGAGAGAGGGAGAGGGAGAGGGAGAGGGGGGTGTAGGAAGCAAGGGAGTGTTGGATATATTTTTGGGGGTACTCTTTTATTTTTTTTGTAAGAGAAAAATACACACACACACACACACACACACACACACACACACCAAAAAAAATCAACATCCAAAACACACTCATATCTCCTTCGGTCTGTGTGTGTGTGTGTGTGTGTGTGTGTGTGTGTGTGTGTGTGTGTGTGAGGTGACCGTTTACATGCGTTCTCTGGTTTTATGGCGCCAGAGAGCCTTCAATTAGCGCCTGTCCATTGTTCTTCGGCAAATCGGTTACCAGATCTCTTTGTCGTACGTTGGAAAGCTGACCTGTGTTGGGGGGAATGGGGGAAGGGGGAGGGGGGCAGAGGAGGAGGAGGAGGGGGGTCTTGGTGTCTGTGTGTATGAGGGGAGGGGGGCTTTGTGTGTGCGTGTGTGTGTGTGTGTGTGTGTGTGTGTGTGTGTGTGTTTTACTCTTCACTTGCGACAAAAAAAAAAAAAACAGTCCTCCCTCCACCACCCCTAAAAACACTTCCAATACATCCTACCGCCTCCTACCCCCTCATTCTCTCCCCTCCCACGACCTGCCTCCGGGACTGAACTGCGCCCAAGAAAAACACTCCGACGAAATCTTGGGTCCATCTCGGGTGTCACTTTGATGCTCTGTTATCGAGAGAGAGAGAGAGAGAGAGAGAGAGAGAGAGAGAGAGAGTTATTGGCACCTACAACATAGCTCCCAAGCCTGTTCCATTCATCTACCACTCTACTGGTGAACCAATTTTTGCCTATGTCTTTGTTGAATCTGAATTTGTCTAACTTAAAACCATTGCTACGCGTCCTACCTGGCTCTTTTACTATTAAAATCTTATTGACATCCCCTTTATTAAAGCCTTTCTCTAAGCGGTCTTGCCATGCCATATAGCTCTTTTTTTTGCCCTTTCCCTACCCTTCACAGCCTCTTTCACTCCCAGACTCCCTATAAAGGCCAGAAAACAAGGCTTATGAACGAAAATACAAACCAATCAGTTCCACTCTTTCTTCTCTCTTCGTCGTTCTTCTTTTTCTCATCCTGTAGACGCCTGTAGCCATGCCGTACACCCGTCGCCTGCCCTCTCCCTGCCCGTCACATCCCACTCACTCCCTTATTCATTGTATCGTCCTTTTCTCGTCCTCCTCTTCATCGTCTTTCTCCTCTTCGCCATTGTTCACTCGCCCTCATTCTCCGCTTCCTTCTCCTCCTTTTCTTCCTTGTGATTTTCCCTTCCTCCTCCTCCTCCTCCTCTTCCTCCTCCTCCTTTTCGTCCACCTTCTCTACCGAATCCTCCTCCTCCTTCTCCTCCTCTTCGCCATTGTTCACTCGTCCTCATCCTCCTCTTCCTTCTCCTACTTCTCTTTCTTGTGACTTTCCCCTCTTCCTCCTCCTCCTCCTCCTCCTCCTCCTTTCCGTCCAACTTCTCTACCTAATCCTCCTCCTCCTCCTCCTCGCCATTGTTCACCCGTGCTCATTCTCCTCTTCCTTCTACTTCTCTCCCTCGTGACTTTCCCCTCCTCCTCCTTCTCCTCCTCCTCCTTTTCGTCTACCTTCTCTACCTAATCCTCCTCCTCCTCCTCTTCGCCACCGTTCACTCGTCCTCATCCTCCTCCTCTTCTCCTACTTCTCTCTCTTGTGACTTTCCCCTCCTCCTCCTCCTCCTCATGTCTGCTCTTCCTATGTATTCCTATGTATTCCTCCTCCCTTTCGTCCACCTTCTCTACCTAATCCTCTTCCTCCTCCTCCTCTTCGCCATTGTTCACTCGTCCTTATTCTCCTCTTCCTTCTACTTCTCTTCCTTGTGAATTTCCCCTCCTCCTCCTCCTCCTCCTCCTCCTCCTCCTCTTCTCTCCTCCTCCTCCTCCTCTTCCTTGTTCATCTCCTCCTCCTCCTCCTCCTCCTCCTTCTCTTCTCTACCTATCCCCTCCTCTCCTCTTCTCCATCGTTCCTCGTCCTCTTTCTCCTCTATCCTTCTCCTCCTCCTCTATATCCTCTCCTCCTCCTCCTCCTCCCTTTCTTCTCTCGTCCTCCTTCCTCTCCTCCATCCTCTCCTCTTCCTCCTCCTCCTCCTCCTCCTTTTCGTCCACCATCCTGATCTCTTCCTCCTCCTCCCTCTTCTCATCCTCACCTGCAGTCCCTCACCTCTATGCTTCTCTCTTCTTTCTCCTCCTTTTTTCTTTTCCCGCCTCTTCCCTGCCTCACTCACGCCCAGACGCCTTCTAAGTGCCCGAAAACAAGCCTGGGGAGCGAAGGGAAGCCCGCCCGACCGAGGGATGCAAGGGTGTGAGATATCGCAGGGGAGGCGCGAGTCTCCGCCCACATTTAACACTTCCCGCGGCTCTCCACCAATGGGGCGACGAAACGGCTTGTTCTTCACACCTTTGAGATATCATTCGCTGCTGGCCGGGGCGGGAGACTGCTCCATTGGGCACCTCCGGACGCCGCTAAAAATGGACTCCCCGATATAATGTTGGGCATGGCAGGACAGGGCGGATAGAGATGGTGGCGGCCATGTCCTGGATGTTGATGGGAGCGAGAGGGCGTGTCCGAGGGTAGCAGAGTAGTTTTTATCGCTAGTTTTTGGTATTTGGGAGTCCATTTGGAGTCTTTGTTTTGTAGGACAAGGCGGCGAGGGCTGGTGGCGGCCATGTCCTGGTGTTGGCGGGAGGGAGAGGGCGAGAGGGCGTGTCTAGGGGAAGGAGATTGTGTTCTACCGTTGTTTTTTTGGTATGTAAGTCCATCAGGAGTCTTTGTTTTGGGGGTAGAGGAGATGAGGGAGGTGCCCACAAGATAGAAGGGCAGGGAGAGAGAGAGAAGGGAGGGTGTGTCCAAAGGAAAAGGTTGAATTTTATCGTTAGTTTTTGGTGTTTAAATTCATTAGGAGTCTTTGTTTTGGGTGAAGAGGAGATGATGGAGGTGCCCGTAAGATATAGAGTAAAGGGCAGGGAGAGAGAAAGGGAAGGGCATGTCCGAGAGAAGTAGGTTGAGTTTTATCGTTAGTTTTTGGTATTTGAGTCCACCAGGAGTCTTTGTTTTGGGTGTAGAGGAGATGAGGGAGGTGCCCACGAGATAGAAGGGCAGGGAGAGAGAGAGAGGGGAGGGCATGTCCAAAGAAAGTAGGTTGAGTTTTATTGTTAGTTTTTGGTGTTAAAGTCCACCAGGAGTCCTTGTTTTGGGTGTAGAGGAGATAAGGGAGGTGCCCGTGAGATAGAAGGGCAGGGAGAGGGAGAGAGGGGAGGGCGTGACCAAAGAAAGTAGGTTGAGTTTTATCGTTAGTTTTGGTGTTTTAAGTCCACCAGGAGTCCTTGTTTTGGGTGTAGAGGAGATAAGGGAGGTGCCCGTGAGATAGAAGGGCAGGGAGAGGGAGAGAGGGGAGGGCGTGACCAAAGGAAGTAGGTTGAGTTTTATCGTCCATCAAGAGGTGTAGAGAAGGAAGGGAGTAGGTATACACGTGCTTCAATCCTTCCCTGCAAGCCACTCCATGCTTCCTCCTCCTCCTCTTGAACCGGGAAGCGGCGGCGACGAAAAGCTGAAGGACCCAACTCTTAAACGCCTCGGGCTCCCACTACGACAATATCCCAAGGCCGTAGAGAGTATTAACCAGGTATCAAAGTGCGATTCCCCGTTCAAGATACATAAATCGTGTCAAACCATCACTGGGATCACAAAGCAGTCCATGAAACCCCCAGCAGCGACATCTACGAGCGGCTTTTCAAACGAGCAAACCGAGGCGCCAAGACGTGCAAGAAAATGAGCGAAAGAGCCGACCAAGTGAATGTTTCTCCTGCGTGTTCTCCGCTCAGAGTGTCTTGTTTTGCGAGGCTGCGAGGCGGAGTGGTTTTATTACGAGTCGAATGGCGCTGCGGAGTGTGTCAGGGAGTGGCGTGTGTGAGGAGGAGGAGGAGGGAAGAATGAGGAGGAGGAGGGGAAGAGGTGGAGGAGGAGAGGGTTAATGGCGCGTCGCAAGTGTGTGTTGGAGCCAAATTGGGAGTAAGAAGAGGAGGAGGAGGAGGAGGAGGAAAGGTATAAGAGGAGGAGGAGGAGAAAGGGTGAAGGCGAGGTGAAAAGTGGGAACGATAAATCTGAAAGTGGAAAATTAAAAACAAGGAAAGAAGAGGAAAAAGAAAGAGATTAAAAAAAGGCTCGTGCAATAAAAATTAAAAAGTGAAGAAAAAAGATCAAGACAATAAAAAGGAAAAAAAAGAAAGACAATAAAAAGGAAAAAGAAGAAAAAGAGGAAGAGAAAGAAGAACAAGAAGAACAAAAACAAAAAAAACAGGAAGAAATGAAAGAAATGAAGACAGGAATGAAAACAAAATATAAATCTACCCAAACAGAGAGAGAGAGAGAATCGGGTACCCAAGGCGGGCGGAGGAACAGGTTTTGGGTACACGAACTTAGACTAAGACATGGCGGACCAGGGGGGGGGGAGAAGGGGAGGGGGGACAGGGGAGGGGGGGAGGAGGGTATAGGCGTACAGGTGATATTAAAGGGGCGAGGTATACACACACACACACACACACACACACACACACACACACACACACACACACACACACAATACCGCAAGCCGAGACAACAGGACGAACAGACAGGTGTGTAGGTACGTAACATTGCGAGACAGGTGTGCGGCTCCTAAATGACAGGTATATAAGGACCTTGAGAGTACCCTTATTAACCCCTAACGAGTGACAGGTACGGGGAAAGGTGACGGGGCGGGTACAGCGATAACCAGCATGTAGAAAGTTAAAGTTGCCTCATAGAAAACGAAAGAAAAATAATGAAGTAGAGTTTAAAAAGGAGGAAAATAATTAACTCAGAACTTCGCAACTTAGCCCAAAAATTTCCTCGATAAGTCTTACGCCCAGAAACGAGATAAATAACACGTAAAGAAAATGGGAACGAGATAAACAACACGAAAGAAAATGGGAACGAGATAAACAACACGAAAGAAAATGGGAACGAGATAAACAACACGAAAGAAAATGGGAACGAGATAAACAACACGAAAGAAAATGGGAACGAGATAAACAACACCTAAAGAAAATGGGAACGAGATAAACAACACGAAAGAAAATGGGAACGAGATAAACAACACGAAAGAAAATGGGAACGAGATAAACAACACGAAAGAAAATGGGAACGAGATAAACAAAACGAAAGAAAATGGGAACGAGATAAACAACACGTAAAGAAAATGGGAACGAGATAAACAACACGTAAAGAAAATGGGAACGAGATAAACAACACGAAAGAAAATGGGAACGCGATAAACAACAGGTGACATTAGCAATTAACTTCAATGAGCGAGAGACGCGGGAACGAGTTTGTCCATTCAAGACAGCTAAATACGAGTCAAAAGAACGTATGTTTAGTATGAGAGAGAGAGAGAGAGAGAGAGAGAGAAAACCATGTTAATTGAGAGGTTACAAAACATTCTCCGCTTACAACTCCAAACAGACACTCAGGAAAACCATTATAGACACTCGGAAGGTTCGTTAATGTGCGTTTTGTTGCTCTAGTTCAACGAAAGAGCGACAGATGGCGAGAGAGGAACCGTGTCAATGAGGTAACTGTGTGTGTGTGTGTGTGTGTGTGTGTGTGTGTGTGTGTGTGTGTGTGTGTGTGTGTGAGAGAGAGAGAGAGAGAGAGAGAGAGAGAGCAAGGAAAAAAAAATAAGCACCCACACAAGATTAAAAGGAAGAGAGGAATGATAATACCCTTGCTAAAACCCACACGAGGGAAGAATGGAGGAGGAGGAGGAGGAGGAGGAGAAGAAGAAGAAGCAGAAGGCAACGGAGATGGAGGAAGGAGGCAAACGATGAAGATGGAGGTGAAGATGAAGATGAAAAGCAAAAATAAATAAAATACAGACAAGAGTTCAAGATACGGGACAGTGGTAGCGATAACAACACCCACAGCAGTACCAGTAGAAGTAGTAGTAGAAGTAGCAGGCTAAGAGAAAGGGAGATAGAGGCAGGGTAAGCAGGGAGAGCAGGCAGGCAGCAGAGCGTACGTAGGCAGGGCGGACGAGCGAGCGAGCGGGCGAGCGACGTTGGGAGAGCGGAGGGCAAGGAGATAAGCGAAGTAATTACACATTAGCCTGGGTGGTACATCGAGAGAGCGCAGTTGCCTGTTGGTGGTCCCACGTCCCCGGCCAGTCCCTCATTGCTTCGCTCACTCCCATGCAACTTCGCTCAAAGACTCCCAACCATCTCCCAGCCCCAAACTACCTCAAAAAACTCCCTCAGTACCGTGTTTACTTCGTTTTTTGCGTGTTTTAGTGGGTTTGGTTGAGGTTTGGGGGTTTGAGGGGTGTTGGGTTGATGGTACGTGGTGTTTAGGTTGCGTGGGTTGCGGGGTCCGAACGTGGTGAGTCAAGGCGAGCGGCTGTGGAAGGTCCCTCAGCCAGCCAGCCTCACCGACCCCGCCAAAACTTACAACTCCCGACCTCCCTCATCGCTGTGTGCCCTCCTCCTCCTCCTCCTCCTCCTCCTCCAGTGACTCGACTCCCTCTTCCTTCGCGCCACACACACACACACACACACACACACACACACACACACACACACATAATAGATTGTTGATTTTTCATTCTATTTATTTCCACTATTTCTTTTTTTTCCTGTCATAATATATATAAAAAAAATCTTTATTATTTGTTTTGGAATTTTGAAAAGGGTATCTTGATTTATTGTCTGAACTATAACATTTTTATTTTTATTTTCGAGTCTAGCAGCTTCTCTACATTTCTTTTATTATTTTTTTTTCGTGTGTGTGTATGTGTGTGTGTGTGTGTGTGTGTGTGTGTGTGTGTGTGTGTGTGTGTGTGTGTGTGTGTGTGTGTTTTTAATATTTCCACTTTCAGTCGCCAATTACCTCGCCCTTGGTCTCTCTCTCTCTCTCTCTCTCTCTCTCTCTCTCTCCATTTTTTCTTTTTTGTGTACTCCGCGTGTGGTAAAACAGAAATCCCTCCTCCTCCTCCTCCTCCTCCTCCTCCTCCTCCTCCTCTTCCTCCTCTCCGCCTCCTACACGGCTGACTAAATTAAAATGTTCCAAAAACCTAATACACTTCGCATGTAAAGAAAAGATTGGGGTGAATATTCATGAGGAGATTATGTACTTAGGAGAGAGAGAGAGAGAGAGAGAGAGAGAGAGAGAGAGAGAGAGAGAGAGAGAGAGAGAGAGAGAGAGAGAGAGAGAATCTTTGACCACCGCCGCCTCCAGTGGGCATTTAATTTTCTCTTGTCGAACCCCCCCCAAAAAAAAGGTTAAATCTAATGAGTGAGAAAAAAAATATGTGGACCTTAAAAATACTCGAAGGGAAGGACAAGAAAGGAAAGACTCGATGAATGAATGAATAGACAGATTAATGAACTGCACAAATTAAAAAGAAAATGAAAGAAATGAAATCATGAAAATTAAAAATATATAAAAAAATACTTAAAGATATGGAAAAAATGGAGAATATATTTTTTTTTCTTACGTTCGGCCTATGGCGCCTGTAGGCTTTCTTGGCGGGGCCTGATGATCGGCCCCAGCCACAGGTAAGTGTTTATAGTGGCGCCATCCTGCTTGGTTCATGCTGCCCCCCGGAGCTCATCTTTGATCTTCTTTTTAGAGAGAATCTAAAGTCCGGGTTGGCAGGTGGTCATCAGGACAGCGAGTGTGTGACTGAACACTTCCCAGCTATGTTTGTAACGACAGGCGGCGCACGATAACCACTCAGCCACCGCCTCCCCTTAGGAACGTTTGATGAGGGAAGAGAATAAGAAGAAGAAGAACAAGAACAAGAACAAGAAGAAATATAACGTTCATTGTAGAAAAAATAGCTGCATGAAAACAAAGCCTCAGAGCTAAAACAGACAACAAGCCCTTCTTAAAAGACGGAAAAGAAAAAATCCAAAACTGAAGTAAAAATATTTAAAAAAAAAATTAAAGAAATTGTTGCTGTAAAATTAGAGAGAAAAAAAATGCTTTCCTGTGGTCAAGAGAGCGTCGTGATTCACCCCGAAGATGAGAGAGGGAGGGAGAGGGGGAGATGGAGGGAGAGAGAGAGAGAGGGAGGGAGGGAGAGAGAGAGAGAGAGAGAGAGAGATGGGGGGGAGGTGCCCTGAGAATTTATGAATGGAGGGAGAAAAGGAGGAGGAGGAGGAGGAGGAGGAGGAGGAGGAGGAGGAGGAGGAGGAGGAGGAGGAGGAGAGAGGCCAGAGAGAGAGAGAGAGAGAGAGAGAGAGAGAGAGAGAGAGAAGGGAAAGCCGTTGGACACATATTCATATTTATCACCTCCCCTTCACCCCTCCCTTCACCCCCTCACCTCCCCCCTTCACCCCACCTTCACCCCTTCATCTCCCCTTCACCCCTTCACCCCCTTCATCTCCCCTTCACTCCCTTCATCTCCCCTTCACCCCTTCACCCCCTCACCTCTCCTTCACCCCCCCTTCATCTCCCCTTCACCCCTTTCATCTCCCCTTCACCCTCCCTTCATCTCCCCTTCACCCCTTTCATCTCCCCTTCACCCCCTTCATCTCCCCTTCACCCCCTTCATCTCCCCCTTCTCATCTCCCCAACACACATAAGCCCCCTCAACACCATCATCACCCCCTCGTCATCCCTACCACCACCTCCACACTCACCACCACCACCCCCTCCTCCTCCACCCCCTCCACCTCCTATCTACACCACCATCACCACCACCTCCACCATCATCACCTCGAAGCTATTTCCACCTCCTCACCTCCTCTCATCACCTCTCCCTCACCTCTCATCCTCCACTTTAAACCACTTCCTCCCTCCCCCGTTCCTCCCCACCCCTCCCCGTCCCCTCCTCCCCTTCCCCTTCTCCACTCCCCTCCCATTACCACCACTTAACCAATACTTTCTCAGTACTCTTTCTTACCTCATCATCATCATCATCATCATCATCATTTTTCCGATAACCTCTTCTATCTATCTACTTTTCCAACCATCTACTTTCCATCCTTCATATACTATTCCTTTCATTCATTCCTTATCACCATCATCATCATTATCGTCATCCTTAGACAACCTTTTCTCAACTACCATTCTTTTCTCCCATCTACTTCCTCCTCTTCTTCCCCTTCTTCTACTGTTCTCCTCCCCATCATGCCCCATTCCCTTCCCCCCTTTCTTTCTCCCCTTTAACCTTTTCCTCCCCATACTTTCCCTCGCTAATATGATTCACCCCTTTCTCCCCTATCTTTCTCATCTCCCTCTATCTTCTTTTCCTCCACCTAATATTGCACTCCCCACCTCTTCTCTCCTTTAACTTTCCACCTCCTCTCAGCTCTTCCACTTAACTCCACCTTCTGCTACTTTTTTTCCTACCTTCCTCATCTCCCTCAAGTTCTTTTCCTCCACCTAAAATTCCACTCCACACATTTTTTCTTCTCCCTTTTCTAGCCCTCCACCTCTTCTCCACTCCTCCACCTAACTCCACCTACTACTTTTTTTTCCTACCGTTCTCATCTCCCTCAAGTTTTTTTTTCTCCACCTAAAATTGCACTCCCCACCTCTTTTTCCACTTTTCTAACCCTCCACCTCTTCTCCACTCCTCCACCTAACTCCACCTACTACTATTTTTTTTTCTTCCTTCCTCATCTCCCTCAAGTTCTTTTCCTCCACCTAAAATTCCACTCCACACATTTTTTTCTTCTCCCTTTTCTAGCCCTCCACCTCTTCTCCACTCCTCCACCTAACTCCACCTTCTGCTCCTTATTTTCCCTTTCCTTCCTCATCTCCCTTAACTTTATTTCCTCCAACTAAAATTGCACTTCCCACCTCTTTTTCCACTTTTTTTTTAACCCTCCACCTCTTCTCCCTCCTCCACTCCTTCCTCCACCTAACTACCCACTCCACTATGAATCATCCCTTTCCTCCCTTCCCTCTCCCTTTCCTCCCTCTCCTTCTTCCACTTCATGTTGCTCTCTCCACCTCGTTTCTTCCACTTTCCTCCTCTCTGCCTCTTCCTCCACTTCTCCACCTCCACTCTTCCCTTCCCACTTCCATTTCCCCCTTCTTCTTCCCTTCTCCCTCCACTTCTCCTCCTCCATTCTACCCCCACTTCCATTTCCCCCTTCCTCTTCCCTTCTCCCTCCACTTCTCCTCCTCCATTCTACCCCCACTTCCATTTCCCTCTTCCTCTTCCCTTCTCCCTCCTCTTCCCTCCTATTCCACCTCTCCTCACCTCCACCATCACCACTATTCCTCCCCACCCTTCCCCACCCCTCCCTATCCCTTCCCCATCTCCTCTACGTATAGTCTACCCTCACCATTCCCCCTTTTCTTCCCCTCCCCCTCCCCTCCACTTCCCTTCCATTTCTTATTTAGTCACCACCTCCCCTCCCCACCCTTTCCCCACCCCTCTCCATACCTCCCCATTCCTTCCATCCCTCACCTCATCCCCATCTGCTTCCTCTTCCTCCCCCTCCATTCCACCTATAGTCAACACCACCCCTACCCACCCCTACCCACCCCTACCCACCCCTTCCCCAGCCTCACCCAAGGGAAGGAAGGAAGCCCCGCCAGTCTCCTTCCACGGGTGTAATCAGAAAATCTTAAGCATCCACCATCTTATCAGCCCTCGTATTTCATCGTAAGAAACCCAATACTCTTGATAATGATGGTGGTGGTGGTGGTGGTGGTGGAGTATAGGAGAGAGAAAGTGTAAATGAAGAAAGAGTGAAGGTGCGTGGTGGATGGTGAGGCAGCTTTGGTGGAGGTGGAGGAGGAGGAGGAGGAGAAGGAGAAGAGGTAAATAAGAGGGTGGAGGTGGTTTGTGGAGTGGAATGGGAGTGAGAAAATATTGCTAGGGATTTTTAAACAGAGAGGAGGAGGAGGAGGAAGAGGAGAATGGAGGGTAGCGTAGAAGAGAGGAGGAGAAGGAAGAGAAATAATGAAGGAGAATGTTAGGAAATAGTGGAGAAAGAGGAAGGTAATGGTGATGAAGTGGAGATAGAATAATGGTGGAAGTGAATGGTGGAAGAAGAGGAGAAGAAGAAAAAGTGGAATGGCTGTAGTGGAGTTGATTAGGGATGTGTGGAAGAAAGGAGGAGGAGGAGGAGGAGGAAGAGAAGGAAAAATGAGGATAGTGCAGAAAGAAGAAGAGGGGGAGGAAGGGTAATGGTAATGATAATAGTGGAGGAAAAGGTGGAGGAGGAGGTGGGGAAGGTGTTGAGTGGAAGGAAGGTGGAAGCATGTGGAAGGAATGAGGCCACACAGATGACGGGTGGATGGATGACTTGGAATCACTATACGAGAAGTGTGGATAGATGGGTGAGTGGATGAAAGTGGTGGATGAGTGATGGATGGGTGGGTGGTGAAGGTTATAGATATAGTGGGTGGAATTAAGTGGAGTTGTAGTGGATGGAGGAGATGGAAAGTGGTAAAAAGATGTATATTGAGGAAGTGGAAGAAAGTTTTGGAGTGGTTCCCGAAGAGATGGTGGAGGAAATGAAGTGGAGAAGTGGAGAAGTGGAAGAGGAAGGAGGGAAAGAACGAGGAGTCAAGAAATGGAGAGAAACAAGTGAAGGAAGAAGAGGAAGAGGAAGAGGAGGAAGAGGAGGTGGAGAAGGAGGAGGAATGAATGGATGCTGATGGAGGTAAAGTGGAGAGGAGGAGGAGGAGGTGGAGTGATAACATATAATAGAGAGGAGAGGAGAGATGCTGACATAAGTGGTGATGTGAGGGAGGGATGCTGAGGAGGAGGAGGCGGAGGAGGAGGAGGAGGAGGAGGAGGAGGAGGAGGAGGAGGAGGAGGAGGAGGAGGAGGAGGAGGAGGAGGAAGACTGACCAGTTGACGGCACCACACACACTCTACTAATGGAATCACCGACTATCAGATCTTCGCTTCTGTACACACACACACACACACACACACACACACACACACACACACACTGAAGGAGGTGTTTGTGGTCGGCGCGGGGCGGGGATGGTGGAGAGAAGGGGAGGTTACTTGGGGCGAGGATACATTTTCCGGGGCTCATTCGTTAGGGGGATGTTGGGGCAGGATATGTCGGGGCTGGAGCGGGGCGAGAGACGGGGCGGAACGGGGCTGAGAGTGAGTTTAGTTGGGGCAAGGGGAGCCATCATTCCGGGGCCCCTTTCTGAACTTTATGAGGTTGCTGGGGCAGGGCTGGTTGGCGGGGCGGGGCGGGGCATGGGGGGGCGGGGCAGTAGTGTTACCAGTGACCCAGATGAAGCTATTACGAGCCCCGCTTCGGCCTTGGCAATTACAGGAGGTACCTCGCTGACTTTGCCCACTTTTACTTGCCCTTCCCTTCCCTTCCCTTCCCTTCCCTTCAATTCACTTCCCCTCCATTCCCTTTCCTTCCCTTTCCTTCTATGCCATTCCCTCCCTTTCCCTTCCATCCACTTCCTTTCCCTTCCCTTCCCTACCTTTCCCTGCCCTTCCCTTTCCTTCTATGCCATCCCCTCCCCTTCCCTTCCAAGCACTTCCTTTCCCTTCACTTCCTTTCCCTGCTCTTTCCTTCCCTTCCTTACCTTTCCCCTCCCTTCCCTTCCCTTCCCTTCCCTTCCCTTCCGTTCATTTCCCTTCACTTCCTTTCCCTTCCTTTCTTTCCCTTCCTTCACTTCACTTCACTGCCCCGCCAGCCACTATCCAGCGCGCGCGTGTGTGTGTGTGTGTGTGTGTGTGTTCCTTATTTTCTCCCAGGTAACACTTACGCGGGATTTATTATTTAAGAGACTCCTCCTCCTCCTCCTCCTCCTCCTCCTCCTCCTCCTCCTCCTCCTCCCGTTGTTGGTGTGGCTCGTGATGCATTATTCATGGCATCTCCGCGCGGTGTGGTTGTTCCGCGCCGCCATACCACCAAATTGCGGCCACACTCACCTGCCCACACCTGCACACACCCACACCTGCCCACACCCACACCTGCCCACACCTCCCCGCCGCTTGCTCACCTGCGCGCGTCTCTTCTCTCCTGACGGCCGAGTCCACGCGCGCCATCTTTAGGTCGTAGAGTGTCACCTTCTTAAACGTTTCAGGCTCCTATTACGACCTATTATTCTATCTATTATTATCTATTATCTATTATCTATTATTCCCCTCCTTTCCTTTCCCTTCCTTACACTTCCCTTCCCTTCCCTGTATTTCCCTTCTCTTCCCTTCCATTCCCTTTCATTCTTGCCCCACTCCCTTCCCCTCCTTTCCTCCCCCTTCCTTATACTTCCCTTCCCTTCCCTGTATACCCTTTCACTTCCCTTTCATTCTTGCCCCACTCCCTTCCCCTCCTTTCCTTTCCCTTCCCTTCCCTTCCCTGTATTTCCTTTCTCTTCCCTTCCATTCCCTTTCATTCTTGTCCCACTCCCTTCCCCTCCTTTCCTTTCCCTTCCTTACACTTCCCATCCTTCCCTGTATTTCCCTTCACTCCCCTTCCATTCCCTTTCATTCTTGCCCCACTCCCTTCCCCTTCTTTCCAGAGGTAGTTTTATGGCCCTGGTGGTAGTTTGACTCTTCTTCTGTACCGTGAACCTAAAAAAACACTTATTAGAACCCGACTGAGCTCTTTTTTGGTCTTTGGAAATAGTTGATGTATGGGCTGGGAGGAAGCGTCTAATACTGACCTTTGTTTCGTTCGTCACTCTCCTTTGGTCTGGTTTTCTTTTTAAGACATTTCTTCGTTGACCTTTTTTTTAACTGTGACTTCTTGAGCTTTTTTTTTTTGTTTTGTTTCCTTCTTTGTTATGTATTTTCCTTGTTTTCACGTTTTCTTCGTCATTTTCTTCTTTCTTCTATTTTTCTTCTCATTTTTCTTCATGTTTTCGTGTGCTCTTCACCTTGTTCTTTTTTCTCTACCTGTAATATTCTCCTCCTCCTCCTCCTCCTCCTCCTCGTCCTCCTCCTCGTCCTAGTCCCCCCTCTCCTTCCCATCTTCCTCCTCCTCCAGCTCCTCCTCCTCCTCCTCCTCCTCCTCCTCCTCCTCTTAATGATCATGTTCCTTTACTATTTCTTTCTTCCTTAATTCCACACGCTGTTCTTTTTACGACAGGGAATTCATTATATATTTTATGTAGCAGTTCGTGTGTGTGTGTGCGTGCGTGCCTCTGTGTGTGTGTGTGTGCGTGTGTGTGTGTGTGTGTGTGTGTGTGTGTGTGTGTGTGTGTGTGTGTGTGTGTGTGTGTGTGTGTGTGTTTTATGAGGTTGCTCTATCCTGTCCCCTCCCACACAACTTGCATGGCTCCTCCTCCTCCTCCTCCTCCTCTTCCTCCTCCTCCTCCTCCTCCTATTCCTCCTCCTCCTCCTCCCTATTCCTTTAAAACTTATCCTCCTCATACATAACCTTACTTATCTTGCACACACACACACACACACACACACACACACGCACACACACACACACACACACACACTAATGTCTTGCTTAACCTCACCCACGATTAAGTTATCACCAAGTTCCTCCTCCTCCTCCTCCTCCTCCTCCTCTTCTGCTAATCGCTACATCTTCCTTTTTTATCTATCTCCCATTTTTTTCTCCCTCAGAGCGGAAGGAATTATCTAGGCTTCGAATTTGTGGGGAGGGAGGGATATGGGGGGAGGGGTGAAGGGAAGGGAAGGATATAAGAACGGAGAGAAGGGGAGGAGGAGGAGGGAAGGAGAGATGTAGGGAGAGAGGGGTGAAAGAAAGGTATGGAAGAAAGGAGAGACAGAGAAGTGAAGAGGTGGAGGGATGGAGGAGTGGAGAGAGAAGAGAAGAAGGAGGGAAAAGGGTTGAAGGGAAGGTAGAAATGGAGGGAAGGAAAGGTGAAAAGAGAGAGAGAAATAAGAAAAAAAGAGGGAGAGTGAAAAAACGAGAAAGGGATAAAATGATAAAGATAGAGAAGAAAGAAGATAGAAGGAAGGAAGGGAGGAGGATAGAAAGAGTTGGAGATAGAGAGGAATGAAGAAGGATTGGGCGATGAGGAATAAGAGGCAAAGGAGAAATAGAAGGAAGAGAAAAGGAGGAAGATAACGAAAGTGCGGAAGACGAGGAGGAGGAATAGAAGGGTTGAATGAAATGGAGAAAAAAGAAAAGTACAATAAAGGATGGGAGACAAAGAAGGAAACAAGGAAGAAGAGAAGGAAGAATAGAAGGAAAAGAAAAGGAGAAAAATAACGAAAGTGCAGAAGACGAGGAGGAGGAATGGAAGGGTTGAATGGAAGGGAGAAATAGGAAAAGGGAGAGGAAGAATAGGAGACGAAGAAGGAAACAAGGAAGAATAGAAAGAAGAGAAGGAAGAGAAAAGGAGAAAAATAACGAAAGTCCAGAAGACGAGGAGGAGGAATGGGAGGGTTGAATGGAATGGAGAAATAGGAAAAGGGAGAGGAAGAAAAGGAGACAAAGAAGGAAACAAGGAAGAAGAGAAGGAAGAAAAGAAGGAAGAAACTGAGGAGAAAATGAGAAAAATAACGAGAGTGCAGAAGACGACGAAGGGAAGGAAGAGATAGGAAAAGGGAGAGGGAGAATAGGGAATAAAGAAGGAAAACAAGGAAAAAAGAAGGAAGGAATATAAAGAAGGAAAAAAGAAAGGCAATATCAGTAAACAAATTAACAAGACTACCATTAGAGAGAGAGAGAAAGAGAGAGCAAAGAACACAGAACACATTCTCTCTCTCTCTCTCTCTCTCTCTCTCTCTCTCTCTCTCTCTCTGGGTCCCAATTTGAGCCTTACACACACATACATCACGTCTGGAAACACACCTTGATTTTTTTCTTGTATACAGCCTTACCTGACCTTACCTGTGCGCCGCCCTTGCTCATACGCACCTTACTTGACGCCTTTAGCCTTGCCCTTACGCCTTGCAACCCTTCTCCTCCCTTAAGCCCTTCAATTCCTCCTCCATGTCGTTTTTACTCTCATTTACCTTCATTCTCCTTTTTTTTCTTTAATTTCTCCTTCTCGACACTTGTACTTTTCTTTTTTTTTCCTATTCCTAATCTTTGTTTCCATTTTTTCTCCTCTTCTTTCTATTCCTTCCCCTCGTTATCCTTGCTTTCCTTTGTTTTCCTCCTTTTCTTCTATGTTTTTCCTCCTCCTCGTCATTCTTATCATCCTGTGGCTTCCTTCTTTTTCCCTCCCATTTCCTCCTCTTCCATTTATTCCTTCTTTTCTCCTTTTCCTTTCTTCTTTTCTTCTTTATTTTCCTCCTCCTCGTCATTCTTACCACCCTGTGTTTTCCTCTTTTTTTCCTTCTCTTTTCCTCCTCTTCCTTCTATTCCTTTTTTTTCCTTTACCTTTCTTCTTTTCTTCTTTATTTTCCTCCTCTCCGTTATTTTTACCATCCTGTGCCTTCCTCCTTTTTCCTTCCTTTTTTCTCCTCTTCCTTCTATTCTTTCTTCTCCTTTTCCTTTCTTCTTTTCTTCTTTATTTTCCTCCTCCTCGTCATTCTTACCATCCTGTCTTCCTCCGTTTTCCTTCCTTTTTTCTCCTTTTCCTTCTCTTTATTTTCCTCCTCCTCGTCCTTCTTATCATCCTGTGTCTTCCTCCGTTTTCCTTCCTTCTGTCCCTTTTCCTTGCCATCCTTATTCTCCTTTACCTTTCTCCTCTTTTCTTCCTTTAAATCCTCCTCCTCGTCATCCTTCTCTCTCTCTCTCTCCCTCTCATGGCAGTCCCGTTACCTTTGCTTCTGAGATTTATTTTCTTATTTGCCTCGTATATTTTTCTCCTCCCTTCGGCACGACATTCTCCTCACGTCCGCGCGTCCCCGTGTGTGGGGGGTGACTGGAGAGCTGGTGTCAGGTGGAGTGTTTAAGTGTGGATGTGACGCTTTTTCTTAATGCTTACAGGAACGATCTCGAGACTCGTAGATCTTAAGGTAAAGGACGTGTGTATATATATTGACGATTTTTCTTGATTTTTTATTTGCGCCGCCATAAATATAAATCTCAGTCAGACAGTCAATCAGTCAGTCAGTCAGTCAGTCAGTTAGTCAATCTTGATTCTAAAAGGAGCAATCTCTCGACTAATTGACTGATTGTGTACATTTTTATTCGCTTTTGTTATGCGATGTTGAGGGAATCTTGAATCTAATGAAGGAGTTAGGATTAATGGTGAAGGTTTTGTCGACACTCTTGAATCTAATGAAGGAGTGAAGGATAATGTTGAAGGTTTTGTCCTCACTCTTGAATCTAATGAAGGAGTGAAGGATTAATGGTGAAGGTTTTGTCGACACTCTTGAATCTAAGGAAGGAGTTAGGATTAATGTTGAAGGTTTTTGTCCACTCTGAAATTAATGATAGAGTAAAGAATATTATTGAAGATTTTCCCCACACTCTTGAATCTAATGAAAAGAAAACACAAAGGAATGATTCTAATAAAAAAGTGTGAAATATTATAGAAAATCCAGAGAAAAGGGAAATAAAGAAAAGGAAAGGATGTATAGGAAAAAAAGAAGGATAGAAAGAAAGAAAGAAAGAATGGATGAATGAATGAGTGCATGAATGAATGAATGAATGAATGAAAGGAAGAAGGAGAGAAAGAAAGAAAGAAAGAAACAAACAAACAAACAAACAAACAAACAAACAAAGAGTTGAATCCACTTGAATATGAAAAAAAGTTAAAACCAAAGGCAGATTTGGGTAAGGGAATGAAAATGAAAAAAGGAGGGAAAAAAGAAAGAAAGATTACAGAAGAAATTGAATCCAACTGAATATTTAAAAAAAAAGAAATGAATATGAAAAAAGAAAAAAGTTAAAAAAGGGAAGATATGAGAAAGGGAATGAAAAAAAAGAGGGAAAAAGTAGTTAAAAAGGAATGAAAAGGAAAAAAAGAAAAATATTGAAAAAAGGGATGATATGGAAAAGGAAAGGAAATGAAAAAGAAAATAAAAAAGTTAAAAAACAGAGAAAATATAGGAATGGGAATGAAAATTAAAAGGAAAAAGGGGAAAAAAAGGAAGATTACAGGATTGATTATGGTCCTACAACATACCTAAAAAAAATATGTATATGAAAATAGAAAATAAATATAAAAAAAATACCTGCATAGCTTCCCTCTACTCGACGCGCCCAAGGGAACGGTAACTCGCGTCTCCTCTTTAAGTGAATTCCTGAAGGTTCTTTGTGCACTTTTTTCCCTTTTTTTTGTCGACCGTCCCTCCAAAGGTCATAATTTTTCGCCTTTATTTGCATCTCACTTTTTTATTTACTCGTGAAGGTCGTGATCATCTTTATTATTATTATTATTATTATTATTATTATTATTATTATTATTATTATTATTATTATTATTGTTGTTTTCCTCCTGTTCACCGTAATTCATTCATCCTCATTCTCCTCTTCCTCCTCCTCATCTATTTGTATCTCCATAATCGTGAACCTCTCATCTCTCTTCCACTTTCTTTCTCCACTTCCTCGTCTTTGCTCTTCTTCTTAACCAGCTCTCCTTCGGCCTTCATCCCCGTGTCCTTATCTTCTCCACCTCTCTCCATGCATACTCCCGGCTCTCTCCACTTTCCCTCCCTCACAGATCTTCCTCCTCCTCCTCTTCCACTTGTCCGTCTACATTACCAAACTGCTTTCCCATTTATTCTTTTTCATGTTTTTTTCTTCTTCATATTAAACTCCCAGCATTACCTTTCTCCTCCTCATCCCATTCTTCCTCCTCCTCCTCCTCCTCTTCTTCCCCTCCTCCTCCTCCTCCTCCTCCTCCTCCTCTTGTCCACCCTCATCATCATCATTCCTTCCATCTAACTCTTCATCCGTTTTCTTCCTCATCTTCATCTTTCACCACTACCTCCTCCTCCTCCTCCTCCTCCTCCTCCAGTCATCGGGGCAGCGGGACCACCGGGTAGACTTGTTAGCGTTGTCCCCCGGGGCTGGGTGCTGCCCCCGCCGCCAGCCTGGACAGTGTTGCCAACCCCGCCGATGGACTACGCCTCTCTCCCTGTCTCCCTCTCTCTCTTCTCTCTCTCCTCTTTTCTCTCTCCTCTTCTCTCTCTCTCCTCTTTTCTCTCTCTCTCTCTCTTCTCTCTCTCCTCTTCTCTCCTCTTCTCTCTCCTCTTTTCTCTCTCTCTCTTCTCTCTCTCCTCTTCTCTCCTCTTCTCTCACCTCTTTTCTCTCACCTCTTTTCTCTCTCCTCTTTTCTCTCTCTCTCTCCTCTTTTCTCTCTCTCTCCTCTTTTCTCTCTCCTCTTCTCTCCTCTTCTCTCTCTTCTCCCTCTCTCTTCTCTCTTCTCTTCTCTCTCTCCTCTTCTCTCTCCTCTTCTCTCTCCTCTTCTCTCTCCTCTTTTCTCTCTCCTCTTCTCTCTCCTCTTTTCTCTCTTCTCTTCTCTCTCTCCTCTTCTCTCTCCTCTTTTCTCTCTCCAATTTTCTCTCTCCTCTTCTCTCTCCTCTTTTCTCTCTCCTCTTTTCTCTCTCCTCTTTTCTCTCTTCTCTTCTCTCTCCTCTTTTCTCTCTCCTCTTTTCTCTCTTCTCTTCTCTCTCTCCTCTTCTCTCTCCTCTTCTCTCTCTCCTCTCTCTCCTCTTTTCTCTCTCCTCTTCTCTCTCCTCTTTTCTCTCTCCTCTTCTCTCTCTCCTCTGCCACTTCATCCTTCCTTCTTTACCTTCCTTGCATTTCTTTATATCCGTAATCATATCTGTATTAGTTTCTTAGTATTTTTTTTTTCATCTTCATTTTCCTCCCTCTCTCCCTCTCTCCTCTCTCCCTCTCTTCTCTCTCCCATACCTTGCCATCCTTCCTTCTTTACCTTCCTTGCATTTCTTTATATCCGTAATCATATTTGTATTAGTTTCTTTGTATTTTTTTTCATCTTCATTTTCCTCCCTCTCTCCTCTCTCCTCTCTCCCTCTCTTCTCTCTCCCATACCTTGCCATCCCTCCTTCTCTACCTTTCATGCATTTCTTTGTATCTGTAATCACAACCGTCAGTTTTTATTTGTTTGTTTGTTTTTGTTTTATTTTGTTTTCGTGTTTTCACCTTCGTTCTCCTTTATTTCTGTGCTTTTATTTCCTCATCTTCGTGTTTTTATTCTTTATCCTCTTGTTCCTCCTTCATCATTTCCCTTCTTTCTCTTCTACGTCATCTCTTTCATCCCATCTCCCCCGCCCCCTTCCCCCGCACCCGACTCCTAACCTTTGTTCCCAGTGGCAGATGCAAGAACACACACACACACACACACACACACACACACACACACACACACACACACACACACACACACACACACACACACACACACACACACACACACATTACACATTCTCTCTCTCTCTCTCTCTCTCTCTCTCTCTCTCTCTCTCTCTCTCTCTCTCTCTCTCTCTCTCTCTCTCTCTCTCTCTCTCTCTCTCTCTCTCTCTCTCTCGATATTTTTAAAGGAGTTCAGGAATGCAACGTAAGGGTAGGGGAGAGAGGGGGTGAGGGGGGTGGGGAGGGATGCTGAGGGGGGTGGGGGAGGGGGGAGGAGGCTGATGGTGACATTACTTTAGCGGTGGGGGGTGAAGGGGAGGAAAAGGGGGGGGGGTGAAGGGGAGAGGGGGAGGGGGAAGAGTGGCAAGGGAGATGATTGGTTATGTGGAGAGAGGAAAGTGGGGAGGGGTTAAGGGAAGGGGGAGGAGGAAGAGGAGGAGGAGGAGGAGGAGAAAAAAAGGAGGAGGGAAGGGAGCGTAAGATGCAAGAAAGGGAGGAAGGTAGGGAGAGGAAGGGAGGGTGGGTTCGATGGAAGGGAAGAGGAGTTGAAGGGAGGCTTGGAAGAAGGAAAGGGAAGGGAGGAGAAGGGAAAGGAAGGGAAGGGAAGGAAAGGAAAGGAAAGGGAAGGGGAGGGAAAGGAAAGGAAAGGAAAGGAAAAGAAAGGGAGGAGAAGGGAAAGGAAGGGAAGGAAAGGAATGGAAAGGAATGGAAAGGATAGGAAAGGAGAGGAAAGGAAAGGGAAGGGAAGGGAAAGGAAGGGAAGGAAAGGAAAGGAAAGGAAAGGGAAGGGAAGGAAAAGAAAGGGAAGGAAAGGAATGGAAAGGAATGGAAAGGAGAGGAAAGGAAAGGGAAAGAAAGGAATGGAAAGGAAAGGAAAGGAGATTAAAGGAAAGGGAAGTGAAGGGAAAGGAAGGGAAGGGAAGGGAAGGAGAGAAGAGGAGAGGAGGAATTGGGAGGAAGGGTGAAGTGGAGGGAAGAGGTGAAAGGGGGGTTGGGGGGGTGGGGGAAGGTAAAGGGAACAAAGAGGAGAGATTTTTACACCTGGCCCGGGAAGAAAAAAAAGTAAACAAAAAAAGGAACGAAATAAAAGAAAGATTATACATTCAAGGTCTTCCGATGATGGTGGCGTGAGCATTTCCTGTTTTTCTTTTCACACACACACACACACACACACACACACACACACACACACACACACACACACACACACACACCATGATTCTACCCCCCTCCCCACCCCTAACCCTTACCTAACCTAACCTAAGACAACAATATCATCATCATCAACATTAACATCAACATCATTAACAACAACAACAACAACAACAACAACAACAACAACAACAACAACAACAACATCAACATCATCAACAACAACAACAACAACAACAACATTCCGGAAAACAATAAGGCATCGAAACATCTTTTATTACTACAATCTAAAGAGAAACCCTCCTCCTCCTCTTCCTCCTCCTCCTCCTTCTCCTGGGGCGGGGCGGGGCGGGGCGGGGCGTCAACGAGCAGGAAATCATGAAACGACCTCTTTGCGGCCCCAAATTACAACGTTGATTGGTCCAAAGCAAACAAGCTTCACAATAATGGGTGGGAAGCCTTCTACCTGCGCGGAGGGTCAGGGAGGGGAGGGGTAAGGGACGGAGGAGGAGGGAAGGAAGGGATGCGAGGAAGAGAGGGATGGATGGATGGAAGGAGGGATGGCGGGATGGGAGGATGGGTAGGATAGGACAGGAGATGAAGGGAGGCTTGGAAGAAGGAGAGGGAAGAGAGGAAAGGGAAGGGAATGGAAGGGAAGGGAAGGGAAAGGGAAAGGAAAGGGAACTAAAGGGAAGGGAAAGGGTAAGAAGGGAAAGGAAGGGAAGGGAAGGGAAAGCAAGGGAAAGAGAGGAGAGGAATGAGAGAAGGGACATGAGGGTTGGTCTGCAGGAAAAGACTATGATGATAAGCGTAATAGGCGAGAGAGAGAGAGAGAGAGAAATGGATGACGAGGAGGAGGAATTGAAGGAAACTACGAGGTCAAACTTTGGATCATAATACATTCAAACACTTCGGCGCTCAAGCTCACACGTTTGGCAAGGCTTTCGTATGGAGTAACCAAATTGTCGAGTCCGTTTTGGCGCTTGCTCCCGTGGGTCCATTTCTCCCCTCTGCTCTGCCACACAATCCCAACACCTATTTACTTACTTTACTTACATATGAGAGGAAGAGATAGGTATTGGATCTGTGTGGCAGAGCAGACAGGAGGAAAGGACCAGCGGGAGCCTACGCCAGACCGCCCTCGACATATTTGGAAGACTTAGGAGCGGTGGGCATTTCCAGGGGTAGTTTTATGACCCTGATGGTACTTTGATCATTATTTTGTGCCATGAAGGTAAGAAAACACTCATGGGACCTCGATTCACATCCTCTTCGGCCTTTGGGATTACTTGATGTGAGAGGCGGAGTCGTCTAAGGTGGGTGTTGTCAGACGCCTCCAAACCTCACATCAACAAGTTCCAAAGGTCAAAAAGAAGGTCACTTGGGTTTTCATGAGTGGTATTTTTGGTTCATGGCACAGAAGATGGGTCAAACTATCACCAGGATCGTAAAGCTACCACTGGAAATACCCACAACTGATACGAAAGCCCGAAATGTTTAAGAATATGACCCTGGAGGAAAGGCAGTGAGAAAAAGTGAAATAGCTCTAAAATGAGATAGTTCTGATGTGAGAGAGTGGCTGGGTTAGAGAGAGGAATGTTTTAGCTTTAATTTGACGTATGGTAGGCTGGGCTAGAGAGAGGAATGTTTTAGCTTTAATTTGACGTATGGCAGGCTGGGTTAGAGAGAGGAATGTTTTAGCTTTAATTTGACGTATGGAAGGCTGGATTAGAGAGAGGAATGTTTTAGCTTTAATTTGACGTATGGCAGGCTGGATTAGAGAGAGGAATGTTTTAGCTTTAATTTGACGTATGGCAGGCTGGATTAGAGAGAGGAATGTTTTAGCTTTAATTTGACGTATGGCAGGCTGGGTTAGAGAGAGGAATGTTTTAGCTTTAATTTGACGTATGGCAGGCTGGGTTAGAGAGAGGAATGTTTTAGCTTTAATTTGACGTATGGCAGGCTGGGTTAGAGAGAGGAATGTTTTAGCTTTAATTTGACGTATGGAAGGCTGGGTTAGAGAGGAATGTTTTAGCTTTAATTTGACGTATGGCAGGCTGGGTTAGAGAGGAATGTTTTAGCTTTAATTTGACGTATGGCAGGCTGGGTTAGAGAGAATGTTTTAGCTTTAATTTGACGTATGGCAGGCTGGGTTAGAGAGAGGAATGTTTTAGCTTTAATTTGACGTATGGAAGGCTGGGCTAGAGAGAGGAATGTTTTAGCTTTAATTTGACGTATGGCAGGCTGGGT
>NC_066560.1:7430042-7517542 GCF_024679095.1 Eriocheir sinensis
CTGTTTTCTCTTCCCTTCCCTCGCCCTTCCATTAATTCCCTTCTTTTACCGCTTCTATTCCCATCCTTTCCATTATTTTATCTTTCCTGTACACCCTATTCCTTGGATGATTAGAGAAGGCAAATAACAAGTAGAGAATCACATTGAGGAAGCTTATAGGTGAAGGATGGAAGGGAGGAAAAAGGAGGAAGGAATAAGAGTTTAGGCATAGGAAGGAAGGGAGGAGGAAGGAGGAAGGAATAAGAGGAGGCAAAAGGTTGTGGCTGAGGAAGTGATAGAGGAAGAAGAGGAGGTGGAAGAGGAGAAACGGAGAAACAAGAGGAGCGTTATTAATAGACTGAGGCTGAGGTCCATATCATCAAACTCTTCGAAGACTTGGTCCATCCACTCCCAAAGGCTCTCGAGGAAGTTGTCGGGGTATCCATGGGTGGTTTCCTGAGCCTGGTGGTAGTTTGGCAAGGCTTCCGCGCTGTGAAGAGGAAAAACACTCATGACAGCCCGATGTAGCTCCTCTCTGGCCTTGAAAAACGTTCGTAACAAGAGCCACAAACGTTTGGTACTTCGAGTGTGAGAAAGGGAAGGGAAGGGAGAGCGAGGAGGAGGAGGAGGAGGAGGAGGAGGAGGAGGAGGAGAGGCGAATTATTGAGCTAAAAAACACTCATGCCAGCCCGACATAGGTCCTCTCTGGCCTTGAAAAACGTTCGTAACAAGAGCCACAAACGTTTGGTACTTCGAGTGTGAGAAAGGGAAGGGAAGGGAGGGCGAGGAAGAGGAGGACGAGAAGAGGCGAATATTGAATTAAAAAGACTGAAATTTTCGGGCCTCGTCTTGTTGGGGTGTTGACGCGGAGGCCACAGACAGACAGACAGACAAACAGAAAGACAGTGGTGGTGGTGGTGGTGGTGGTGGTGATGGTGGTGGAGGTCGTGGTGGTGGTGGTATTATCTCCGGCTCACGTCAGCACGCCCCTGTATCGTGCCCTAAACCCTCTGGCTGTGTGTCCGAGGCGATTGAGGTCTAAAGGAGAGTGTGTGGGGGGGGGAGATGGTAGGAGGATGGAAGGTAGTGCTGGTGATGGGATGGCAGTAGGGAGGGGTGGAGATGGTAGGGGTGGTGGTGGGAGGAGGTAGAAGGAGGAGGATGATAGGTGGTGCTGGTGGTGATGTGGTAGTGGGGGGAGATGGTAGGAGGGGGATGTTAGGTGGTGCTGGTGGTGGTGTGGAAGTGGGGGGGAGATGGTAGGAGGGGGATGTTAGGTGGTGCTGGTGGTGGGGTGGAAGTGGGGGGGGAGATGGTAGGAAGGGGATGTTAGGTGGTACTGATGGTGGTGTGGTAGTGGGGGGGGAGATGGTAGGAGGGGGATGTTAGGTGGTGCTGGTGGTGGGGGGTTAGTGGGGGGGGAGATGGTAGGAGGGGGATGGTAGGTGGTACTAGTGGGGTGGTAGCGGGGGTAGGGCAAGGTGGTAGGAGTAGAATGGTAGGTGGTGACGGCGGGGTAAGGATAAATTATGGTAGGAATGAGTCCTTTCTAGCACTGCACGGTGGTGATGATGGCACTATGTACACCTGTGAGTGCCAGGAATCGAACCCGGGTCTTGAGAATAGAGGGCAGGGCGGCAAACCATCTGAGTCAAAAGGTCACTGTGCCTGAGGCCTTTTCTGCGGCACTTAACCTGACGCCTCCGCCCTGCAGTGTGGATATGAAGGAAAGGTGACCCCGCCCACACCTGTGATCGCCGGCGAGGATTTTAGTCAACTCGTAATGGCACATACGGTGTTTATATACATTGGAGAAAAATATATCACCTTCGTAAACAAACCGCATTATTTTCTACGCTTCAGGAAGTCAGAAAAGAACTGTCATTATCTCATTTGGCTTTAGATTTAGGCAGAAATGAAAAGGCCAATTCTAGAAACTCGAGCCTTGAATGACGAAGGCAACTATACAAAAAAGGGCGTCACGTGATGGAAATTTGATGTAGACAAAAACCTGGAAATCTCTTAAAAAATGACTTAAGCGATTAGTTTATGAGGGTGACGATATTACCTTAGTTAGTTTGCTGCCCTGATTTCTATGCTGAAGGCCTGGGTTCGATTCCTGGCACTCATTGGTGTATATTTCGTGATTCTCTATACGCTTTTGCTGTTTCTATAATGGTGGTGATGACTGAGGAGCTGGTGAGGTCAGTATAAGGTTTTGGTGGCACAAGGGTAGGGCAGGACTCGTAAAACAGTGTATAAGCTATGATAAGAAATTCTGATTCAGTAAAGGCTTGGCAAGAATCAATACACTTTTCAGATGAGTTACGAGCTGCACAGACTCGGCCGTCACGTGTCGTCAGCAACTGTGCCAGATTGTCGTTCTCAGCTTCTCATTTTTCCCGATTTCAGGCTAAAAAATCTCCCACCCACAAAACTAACGACACCTATTTATATTTATTGCTAGAAGTGTTAATTATAGGGGGTTTTGTGCAGTCATTATACGTTAGATATGGGAAAATCTAGTTTGGTGAGTACGATATCGTGCCATCCCTGGTCGTCAGAACGTACACACACTCAAGAAAAGGTTAGATAATTATAATTTCATGGTGTTGGATTTCCGGGAGCTGTCCTTCGTGAGCCGACTGACCTCTTGCAGACTACTAATGTTCTTAAAGATGGGAAATGGGAGGGAAGGAAGGGAAGGGAAGGGGAGATGGGATATGGGAAGGAAGGAAAGAAGGGGAAGGGGAGATGGGAAATGGGAAGGAAGGAAAGGAGGGGAAGGGGAGATGGGAAATGGGAGGGAAGGAAGGGAAGGGAAGGGGAGATGGGATATGGGAAGGAAGGAAAGGAGGGGAGGAGGAGATGGGAAATGGGAGGGAAGGAAGGGAAGGGAAGGGGAGATGGGATATGGGAAGGAAGGAAAGGAGGGAGGGATGAGAGGGGAATTGGGAGGGAAGGAAGGGAAGGGAAGGGGAGATGGGACATGGGAAGGAAGGAAAGGAGGGGAGAAGGAGATGGGAAATGGGAGGGAAGGAAGGGAAGGGAAGGGGAGATGGGACATGGGAAGGAAGGAAAGGAGGGGAGGAGATGGGAAATGGGAGGGAAGGGAAGAGGAAATGGGAAATGGGAGGGAAGGAAGGGAGGGGAAGGGGAGATGGGATATGGGAAGGAAGGAAAGGAGGGGAAGGGGAGACGGGAAATGGGAGGGAAGGGAAGAGGAAATGGGAAATGGGAGGGAAGGAAGGGAAGGGAAGAGGAGATGGGATATGGGAAGGAAGGAAAGGAGGGGAGGGGGAAATGGGAAATGGGAGGGAAGGAAGGGAAGGGGAGATGGGAGATGGGAGGAAAGCATGTGACTAAAATCCAGATGGAAGAATTAACTGTGGGGAGGATTTTTTTTTTTTTTTTTTTTTTTTTTTTACGTGTTAGCCCATATGCACCGTAGGCATATTCTGCCTCTTCGGTGTTGCTCAGAGGCAGGCCCGTTAGTGGTGCGGGCGCAGGTTTTATAGTGGCACCTGAAAGGCCCATGTTACCCCCCCAAAGCTCATCTTTATTGCTATGCAACTAGAACTCGGGTGTCAGGGTGACATGTAGGTGATTTTAAGCCACTCGGCAAATGACACAAAGTTTCAAGGTAGCACTGGTGGGGATTCGAACCCATGCGTCGACATCAGTCCGATCCCAAGCTCACCACCTTATCCACTAGGCCACCGCCTCCCTAATTGTTCTAGCCGTTGGGGGCTTGTGGTAATGCTTGTTGGTGTGTGTGTGTGTGTGTGGGGGGGGCATTGATCAGTGGCATTAGTACTGTGGTGGTGGTGGTGGTGGTGGTGGTGGTGATGGTGATGGTGGTGACACATGGGATTATATTTATCATTGTTTACCCAGCAAGACATCCATTGTTTACCTGTAAGGGAGCCAAGATAATCCCGTAGGCTTAGATTCTCACCTGAGGGCGGCCTAACCCGATTGAACTCAAGATCCTGTGTGTGTGTGTGTGTGTGTGTGTGTGTGTGTGTGTGTGTGTGTGCGTGTGCGTGTGTGTGTGTGTGTTAGCCCATGGCAAACTCCCACCGTCCCTCTGGAAGCGCCATAAATTTAAATATATTGATGGGATCATAAAGAAAGCATCAGATAAAGGAAAGATCTGCCCCACGCGGCCTTACACCTGAAGAAAGCCAGGTAATATGAGGAGAAGGAGGAGGACGAGGAAGAGGAGGAGGAGGACGAGAAAGAGAAAGAGGAGTAACCAGGAGGTGACGAGATGAGAAACAAGAATAAGAAGAGAGTAACATGCATAATTAGAGCAAGGAGATGAAGAGAGGAGGTATAGAAGTGATGGAATAGGGAAAGAAGAAGATAAGGAGGAGTTGAGAGAGCAGGTTAAGCAGGAGGTGACGAGATGAGAAGCAAGAATAAGAAGAGAGTAACATGCATAATTAGAGCAAGGAGATGAAGAGAGGAGGTACAGAGGTGATGGAATAGGGAGAGAAGAGGAGGAGAAGGAAGAAGAGAGGGAGGTGACGAGATGAGGAACAAGAGTAAGAAAAGAGAGACGTCGTAATAAGGGGAAGGAGGTGAAGAGATGAAGATTATGAAGAAAGAAGAGGAGAAGGAGGAGGAGAGGAGGAGAGAAAGAGGAGAGCTGGCAGGAGGTGACGAGATAGGAAGCATGAGTTTAAAAAAAGAGAAACTTCATAAAGAGAGCAAGAAGGTGAAAAAAGGGAGGTATATAGAGGTGATGAAGAAGAAAGAGGAGGAGGAGGAAGAGCAGAGGAGAGGGGGGAGGAGGAGGTGAGACAAGAGAAGGTTGAGGTGGAGGTGGTGGGCGCAGGGGACAGTCTCTTGTTTACAGTGTCGGGGCGAGATAATGGTCCCAGGTAAGGTTCATCAGGGAGGGACACGGGCGACACGGGTGATGACCAGCTCGCGGACACCCCCAGATAGCCCTACTGATAGCCGCGCTGCGCTCCGGGGCGGCTCCTGGATTAGAAGTCACGAGAGAGAGTGAGAGAGAAGGAGAGGAGGAGGGAGAGAGTAGGGGAGAGGGAGAGAGGGAGGGGGAAGGAGAGAGAGAGAGAGAGAGAGAGAGAGAGAGAGAGAGAGAGAGAGAGAGAGAGAGAGAGAGAGAGAGAGAGAGATAGAGAGAGAGAGAGAGAGAGAGAGAGAGAGAGAGAGAGAGAGAGAGAGAGAGAGAGAGAGAGAGAGAGAGAGAGAGAGAGACAGAGAAGAAGAAACGAAAGAAAGAAGGAAGGAAAGAACTAAAGAGAGAAGGAAAGAGAAAAAAGAAAAAAAAAAAGCAGGAAAAAAAAAGTAAAGAGAGAAGGAAAAAGAGAAAAAGAGATGATGGAAGGGGGGGAGAGAGAGAGAGAGAGAGAGAGAGAGAGAGAGAGAGAGAGAGAGAGAGAGAGAGAGAGAGAGAGAGAGAGAGAGAGAGAGAGAGAGAGAGAGAGAGAGAGAGAGAGAGAGAGAGAGAGAGAGAGAGAGAGAGAGAGAGAAGAAGAAGAAACGAAAGAAAGAAGGAAGGAAAGAACTAAAGAGAAGGAAAGATAGAAAAAAGAAAAAAAGCAAGAGAAGCAAAAAAGAAAAAGAAAGAAAAGGAAGAAGAGAAAAAAGAAATGATGTAAGGGGGGAGCGGGGGGAGGTAGGACACAGCTGGACGTATCATTTTTGGCGGCACGAACAGAGGAGCGTCGCCGCGGTGGAGTGCGTGCCCGCGATGCTCCCTGATAATAGGTTCCGATCCGACGCGATGAAAATGGGAACCCGTCACGTCCACGCGGGAGTGAACACACGAAATGGACGTTCTTTGGGTCCCGCTGCTGCCCGTGTATCCGTCCAGGCTGCCCACGTAATAGTCGGTGTTTGAGATTGGTACTCTTAGACGACCCTGCCTCTCACATCAACAATATCCAAAGGCCTAGAAGGAGATGAGTCGGGTTCTAATGAGTGTTTTTGTAGGTTCATGGCACAGAAGAAGGGTCAGACTACCACCAGGGTTATTAAACTACCCCTGGAAAAGACCACAACTCCTATGAAAGCCTTGTCAAATATGTGTGCTTGGGCGAGGAAGTGTTTAACAATCCGGCCCTGAGGCTCCTCAAGACGGATCGCCTTCATTTTCAGTATCATTATTACGTAACGCTGCATGTGGACTCGCCTAATAACGCGCCCCTCATCAGCCTGCATGAGACTGCAACAACAGGCAGAGGTTGCGAGTCACCGCCACCCCTCCAGCCCCCACCACCATTTACAACCCCCCCACCTCCCCCACACCCCCACCTGCAGCCACCCCGCCCCCACTGCCCCAAGCACCCCCACACCTGTCCCCATCACCATCTGCAGCCCCCGCCATCTCCGCCCCGCCACACCCGTCCTGCCCTGGGCGGCGCGGCGAGCGAGGACAGTCATGGGGCGATCAAATGTCAACTCAAACCAGCGAGTAGAGAGTTACGAAGGAGTTACTTGATATTCAGGTAAGTAGCGAGGCGCCTGGGACCGTTAAGCGCGGAGTGTGTGGGCGCGGCGTGCCCGGCGTGGCGGGCGACCCTCGCCCGGCGACCCCCGATCCCCGCGCGATAACCCGCAGCACAATGGACGAGTGCTAATTGACACCTCCCGCGCGTCGTAAAGCTGCTACCACTGTGTAAATGCAAAGGTCGACCCGATACTATCTCCCGCCGGCCCTTTGTTACGACCTGCGCGGGACATTAGTCACCGACCCCATAAACCCCCGAGCCTCGCCTCCACGCCGCGCACGGGCACCTTGTTTGGGGCGCAGATTTGCATACACGTGTGTGCGACTGTTTGTGTGTGTGTGTGTGTGTGTGTGTGTATATATATATATATATATATATATATATATATATATATATATATATATATATATATATATATATATATATATATATATTATGCATCCATACGAAGAGAGAGACGCACACACACACACACACACACACACATGGCCAGGCCTTCCCCTACAGCTGGGTGGGTCTGTAGGAAGCACACGGAGGGTTTAGGGGACGGGAGGCCAGAGGGGCATGGAGGGTGCTGGGGGGAGGGCGCGAGGGCGGGTAGAGGGCCGCAGACTACAAAGTTGCATCAGTGTATCAAGATTCTTACATAAACTCATTTTCACAGGTAATTGTTAGGTACGGGATGACATCATTACCGCCACCTAATTAACAGTCTGGCGCAGCCCCTCGCGACCTTCACTCCCTTTTTTGTGCATGTTTTATCTGTTCCCGGAGCCGTGTTATGCTGAACCTTCTCATGGCTCTGTGTCCCGCCCAGTGCTTATCATGACACGGACACAAATTACTCACACTAGCGAGAAAAACCTGCAATCATCAGCCAATTCTCACTTGAACTGATGCCGCGATATCGATAACCTTTCCCTCCTTCTTTGTCTCCAGTCTGAAGTTTGTAGGAAAATTGCATGTGTGATTCATTTAAGATTTTTTTCATTATTGTATTACGTCATTTTTTTTCGTACCGGTAGTCCTGTGTTCATAGTTTTGTACCCTCCTTACTTTCCCTTATTTTAACTGTTCAGCTTGAGACAGAACATAGAGTCTAAGCTTATTCCCTTATTCTCCTTTTTTTTGTCATGCTTTTCTTGTACTTTTGTCGTATATTATTTAACCCGGTAGCAGCAACGGGCCAAATTTGTGGCTTTACCATGTAGCAGCGACGGGCCAAATTTGTGGCTTTACCATGTAGCAGCGACGGGCCAAATTTGTGCCGATATAAACCCCCCAAAATAGATGATACATAAACTGATCACAAATGCTTTGATATATATTATAATATGGTTTGTGTGAGTGATGATTTTTTCTCATTTTTCTCGCTTAGAGGGACCATTAACAAACATGATCCCAGCTGCTACCGGGTTAAGTTGTATTATTTTGTTGTATATCTTGGTACACTTTTGTTGTTTATCATGTACGTTTTCGTGTATTCATAGACTCAATCCTTCTCTCACTGAAGCCAAAATAGTCTGTTCCTTCATCCTTTACTTACTCCATTTTTTTGCTGATATACCTTTTTTTGTCTTGCAGCAAGTCCTTCCACTCCCACCCACCCTTGCCCAGAAGGTCCTTGGCGGCTACACCACCCACCCTCCCAGCCAGCCAGCCACCTACCCCTCCCTGAGCTACTCTTGCCCACTCCTCATCCATGGCCACCTTCAGGGACTCGCAAAGGTAAAATCACAACCGTTTTGTTTTCATTATTTACACTTCTTCCTCCCTCGTTCCCTCAGTCACCATTTCTCAGATATCACCACAAAATATACAGTCTGGTAATATGATGGTAATGTAATGTGACGTGTGGTCTGTATATCCACTTGTTATTCACTTATCGAGTCTTGGTTTCTTTATTTGCAGTCCTCTCCCTCCACCCTCACTCACTCTCAGGCACCAGTTGCAGGGCCATGAGAGTGTACCCCAGTCAACACTAATCCACCTCAGACACAACCACCACCAACCACCCAAGATTCACAGGGTAGCAAAATGAAGGGAACAGGATCAGTCAATTTTTTGTTCAGTTCTCCTCCTTACCCAAGGAGTACCTAATTTGTTTTCATTATTTATTTATTTTTTACAGGAAAGGAAGCACCTCAAGGGCATAAAAAATAGTGTAGAAAAGAAAGCCCGCTAAACGCTGCTCCTGAAAAAGATAAAAGTAAAGAGTGGCCAAGTTTCAGGTGGAGAGGTGTCTTGATACTCTCCTCCCACCACCATTTTTCTTCCTCTCACACATCCTTTCAAGTACTCGTTACTCTGTGAGACTGATTCCAGGCCTGTTACCTGCATAATCCATCAATTCCAACTCCGGCTATACAGCACGTTACCCAAAAGCTGACCATGCCCACTAGGTTGTTTCTGTAAGAGACAACCCCGAGTGGAGGTCAAGGGGATGCCCACAGAGCTCATGGATTAAGCAAGTCGATAGAAGTCCTGCCATGAAGGACTTGAGAAGGGAAAGGGGCCTGCATGGCGACCTGCCTGGAGGTACCCGTGGGTTTGGCGTCATAGGGTGGGCGAGGCAACTAGCCCCCCTGGAGTATGCCCCCCTCGATTGACAGACTGATTCCTCCCTCCCGTTCACTCACCATCATTCTTTCTCAGACACCGTTGGAGACTCACGTGTAAAAGGATGTGTGTGACTTTCATGTTCTTTATTTACACTTATTATTCAAGTATCACATACAAAATTGTATAAACCTTGGACAGCAAAACAAAGTGCTGCTCGGTACATTAGCCTCAGTCAGGTGTTCAGTAAGTAGGTAATGCTCAGGGCCTCAAAGTACATATGGACAAATTATACAAAACTATTACACGTGTTGGAGTTACACTACTGTCTGGTTACACTGTAGCACAGCACAGCCTTCATCTACGTAACAACGGGTGGCTCGCTCACTCCCGCCCACCGTCTCCACGCAAGGTTATTTACAAAATGTTCAGCTTCACTTATTCACAATAGTCTTAGTACCAGGTGCTACAGATTTCTTTAAAAGTGGTGATATTCTAGGACTCGATAAAAAATCTGAGCATCTTCATAACTTTTAAATGCCTATGTGATCTATATGGATTAAAAAAATAACAAATGTCTATGGAAACTATGAAAAACAAATTCAATTATTTCATCTAAACTACAAATCCTACATGATGAAAAAACTGCAAAATGCAAGAAAACATTAAAACCAGCATATGAAAACAAGGAAGCCTCCAGTTAGCTGCAGGGGGCAAAGCCTGTCTTGAGTCAGCGCTGCCGCGACGCCCAAAGGCTCGGCAGTGATGATGAACTACTGGCACGGTGCCTCGAGTGCACAAAACGGTCAATGAGTGATACACTTATATCCTGCAAAGGCCACGAACGCTAAACAATCTCAGCTATCATACAAAATAGGAAAATATGAAGTCACAATGTGGATGTATTTTTGCCATGCAAATTTTGCAATGAATCAATAGCTTATAATTGTCTTTTGTACACAGATTTTCAAGGCAACTTAACTCTAATTTGGATTACGCTGAACTGAAGCAAGGCATATATGGCTGGGCAGGGCCTTCTCCACAGCTGAAAGAAAAGAGACAAAGTTAGTGTAGGGATACAAAAATATCTGGTGCGAGTTTTCTCAAGTTACACAATTAAGATAACCATCCTGTTTGTGCCTCTCCTAGGCGGGTCATTGAGAAGTGTGTGTGTGTGTGCTATAAGTATTGAAGCATCTATGGAGAGGGTATCATTCATGTGTAAGTACTGGACTGAACTGGCTTGCTCTGCCTGGGATACACTCCCACAAAACACCCAGTCCCTTACTAACACCATGTCCTGTCAAGTAATCAATTCTCTGTTCAACAGGTCTTGGCTCTGCTTGGGAGAGCACCACCCATACCCTCTGGCAATGGAAGGAAGCCAACTGGAGTGACCTGCAGTGATGCCTAGCACAGCAGGAATGGGAGGGCCTTCTACAGTGAAATGTGGACTAGTTGCTCTGCAGTATCAATGCAGAGATGATAAAAGCTGAGAGTGAAGCCATGATCCATAGGTTGCATTCGATGATGATGTGTGGCAGCCTGGTGCCATTCCTCTAGTCTGGAAAAGGGGGATGGCTGTCCCTATATGGAAAGGGGACTGACAGGACTGTTCTTTGTGCCAGGCAAGGTGCTCACTCGTGTGCTGCTTATGCAAATTTTATCTCTTCTAAAGTTTCAGAGATCTGAGCAATTTGGGTTCATGCCTAACAAGTCAACAACTGATTGGACCTTGGCACTTACCGTCCTTGTGGATCTCCGACTTGAGTATTGACAGGGGCAACTCGCAGCCTATGTTATTTTCAAGAAGGCACTAGACTCAGTGCATCATTAGGTACTCTGGGACATCCTGCAGATCCATGGGATTCCTGCAAGATTATTGGCCTGATGACTGGCCTTTACTCTTCCTTGCTAATTCAGGAGTAAAGCAGAGGTTTGTCCTTGCTCCATCACTTTTCAACACTTGCATGGACTGGGTATTAGGCAAAGTTGTTGCAGAGCATCTGTCTGCAACATCAAGGTTACTGAGCAGTAATTGTTACAGTCCTGTCGGTCCCTTTCCACATCCAGATAGGGATGACCAGCCCCTTTTTCCAGTCAAGAGGAATGATACCAGACTGGCACATGGCAGACAGCACTGCATGCAACCCATGGATCATGGCTTTACCCTAGTTTTCAACAAGACAAAGATTTTAATCTTGTTTGTCTCTGTCTTACTGTATGGCTGCACTGATATTACAGACTCCAGCTGCCTCCCCACACTTCAACTTTCTCAAGAGGGGGTGGATCAACAGTCATCATCTGCAAGCAGCCAGAGGGAGCTGTCCAGATGGGGGTTCTGCCACGTATAGCTGCCCAAAGAACTCGGCCAAACAAGCCTAGCACCCATCTACATCTGATACTCTATCAATCTGCCCAACAGACGTTCTGATAGTACTCGTCTGAGATGTGGATTAGGAGCAGAGCTCTTTACATTTCTGGTGCCAGAGTCACAGAGACTGGCATATAACTCATAGCGATCTCTCTCTGTGCCAGTAGCTGCTGTAAGTCACCCAAAACAATGAGTGTGTCGTGTGGAGGGCACTGGTCAATTATAGGGTCAAGCTTGGCATAGAACCTCTCTTTCTTGCTCAAGTCTGCACATCTTGGTAGAGCAGTACACTGCAAAAAGAAATATGAAGCCCAAAGTGTGCTTCAACCTCACTAGCATCATACACTCACTGACTGGAGTAACCCCGACAAGGGACCGATGTCAGCTAGAAATGACTAAAGCTACTCCCTTAGAGGTGCCATTGCCCTAGCCTGACCAGCAGTAGGTATAACCCTCACTTCTGATCCTATGAGAGACTCTGAATGTTCCTGGTACCAACACAGAGAGCCCACTGGAGGTTAACACTGGGTCTTCATCGACAAGCTTGTGTCTCGTCCGATCATCCCCAAGAAAACTTGGTGGGTTTGGTAGCTGGAGCAGTGTTGCTCTCCTACCCCCACCAACCACAAAGCCCTACAAGGGGAGTCTTATCATTGGGTTTGTAAGCCCAACAGCCCCAGGTGCAGCAGGAGAGTATATGCGGCCACCACCAGACAGTGGAGGCCACTTGGCTCATGGTCTTACAGACAAGCCAGTTGACCTCTCCAGGCCAGGAGAGGCTGCCTGTTTCACCTGAAACAAGGGATCAAAGAGCTGTGTTGTTATCCACAGCACAACTACGAGCTAGCTCGACCTCCGGGACTCCTTGCTGGGACGCCACACACAGCATACATACAGAAGAAGTAATGTTAATAGCATGCCATGTACTGTTAAATTTGCATTTTAAATTATTTCCAAAGCAATGTTGTGTATTCAAAACGACCAGGTTGTAAAACTAACATAATATTTGTAAAACACAATAAGTATGTGTTAGAAATAACCCTTTATAAAATAATAATGTTCTGTTGCTCAAACGGTTGAAGAATGCCTCTAGCTGCCAGATGGCTGCCCACAGTGAGCACAGGGCAGCCACTCACAGATGTCAACCATACACAAGTGCCTGTTGTGGCCTACCTGCATCCCTCAGAGCATTCCAAAGCCCTGTGAGTACTTGATGGCCTTGTATAGTCGGTCCTTCAGCTTCTCTTTACTTGAGTATTCCGGCAGAAGAAGAACGTTGAAGCAGGTGTGAGCAGTTGGCAGCCTGGCAACAATGGTACATGAAGTAAAAAGGAAATAACTAAATTGTAACCACCTATGATCACAAGCCATTTCCCATGTGTAGGCTGGGAGATATGTATAGAAGTGTGAAAAATATACTATATCTATAACAGTGAATACAGATAGTGATGAATGTCTTTCATGTAGCATCAGTTTTTACTGACCTTTTTTATCCTGCATTAGGTTTCTGTGCTTTTATTAGTGACAGGGAAGAGATAATGGTTAAAAAGTGATAACAGTGGATATGTAAAGACCAGGATGACCAGCATCAAAGTTCACAGTAGCAACAGTAACTGCATCACCTCTTTCTCAAATTGGCAAATTGCACGAAGGAGAAGTATAATGAAAACAGGAGTGAACTCAATAAGCTTGAACCCATTGAACTTGCTATGAGGCAATTAGGAACCTCCCTAATCAGAAACTTTCCTTTGTACCTGATGATGAACAAACATGAAAAAGTATAAAATATGGAATCAACTCATTCTGTAAGTAAGGTGAGAAGAAAAGGTCCCTATCTACACTAAACCTAAATCACGAATATTTTGCAGGTCCTTACATTTATCTGCTTTTTCATTTGTTCGTTTTAAAGATTAGTCTGTAAGCCAAATGACAAATGTATGTTATGGTCAATAAACTGTTCTCAGAATCTGAGTCTACATTCCATCCACATCCTATACCATGCCAATGCTACGTGTGATCACAAATCCACACCAATATCTATACACTATTTTGTTATTACACCTGAAACACCCTCCCACCGCTGCCTCACCTGTCACAGTCCGGGCCATGTCTTGCGATGATGAGCTTGAGTCTGGCCAGGCCGCCCACGGGCACTCTGGCGGACCCGGTGGTGAACTGGAGGAGGCGCTTCTTGTCCTCGGTGGTCATGTCGTGCACCAGCTCCCAGAACGCCTGGATGATGGGCGTCTGGCTGCTGTAGCCGCCGTCGTACTCAGTTGACTTCATCAGCTCCATGAAGTCGTAGTGCTGTAGGGGTGCAAAAGACATGAGGGAGCCACAAATAGATGTCCATACAAAACTTACACAACTGGGTAACTAATAGTGACAATACAGAAGACAAATAAGAGGTGATTCACACACTGTAATTTTATAGTAGTAGCTATCTGATGGGCAGAGAAGAAATCTTTTGAGATGAAAATAAATGCTTTAGTATTCATATGATGAGTAGAAGAGATAAAGTGTTAAATTAAAGGCTCTCAACAAAGTAATGATTTGATCATGATTAGCTAAAATCTTTAAGTGACACACTCTAAGGGCCGCTTTCAGTCATTTTATTTGTTTTGATTGGTACCAATGGCGGCGACCGACGCTATAGTATTTCCACGTAAAACTGGCCAATGGGTAGTGACTGCTGCGGGGTTAGCCCAGCCCCGCACCTTGCCACACACTCTCAACACCTCTCGCTTCCTCTGCAGCCACCACTACCTCATAGGCCAGTTTCACGTGGAAAACTATAGCGTCGATCGCCACCATTGGTAACAATCAAAACAAAGTGACTGTGAAAGCGGCCCTCAGGATGGGCCAGCTACATAGTCATTCCTCAATTTTCACAGGGTTACATTCCTGAGACAGCCCTTACATGTGTAAGACTCACACCAGAGTGCTACCTCCCTCCCATATCATACTAAGCAGCGGGATGACGTCATAAGCACAGAAACGAAGGAAACAGATCTGGCAACAAACAGTGCAACCAGATCTTGCTGTGTGCCACGGTCTCTACTCCTTTCACTGGGCAAAGACTGGCGGGCAAACTTGTGTCCACACTAGGGGCAGCTGCCCGCCGGGCACTGCCCGTTGATCGTATAATTATTCCTCGCTTGTTTAGCAGGGTTACCAGGTTGAACAGTTGGTGGTTTTTTTTTTGCCACTACCAGGCTCACATAGCAGACCGGGCACTCCAGGGCAGACAGCAGCCGATAGCACAAACGGACTGAGAGTAGCACAACATGGGCTACAGCAAGGGTGCTGTCTATATAGGTTAATTAATTGCACGGTGGCTTCCCTTGACCACACCTGTTCTTTGCCACACCGGACAGACATGTTCTCCCATCAAGTGTATAATGGAAATCTGAAACTGACTGCAAGGGAGTTCCGCAGGTTAACTTCATGTGTCTGGCAACATGCTCTCTATATACCAACCATCAAACCAGCAGGCACTGCCTCGCCCACGGGCAAGGGCACTTTAAGATTTACCCTTAGTTTTCCCGCTTCTGACGTCATCTTCGCTCCCACCATCAAAACAGTTGAAGCAGTATGATATCTGGTAACAGTGTTTGCACAGCGGGCAACTGCCCCTCGTCTGGATAGGGATTTAGGCCCTATAGATCCAACCAGACACCAGATTTATAGCAAAATATGGAATGCAAGAGAAAATAATGTACCCAGGGCAAAGATATGCACATGTATGAGCTATTGCTGCCGCGTGTCACAGCTATGGTCGAAGGCTCTCACTCATGACATCTCACACTTTTCAAAATATCTGGTAATGGCCATACAAAGTTTCTCATCCACTGTCCACCACATGCTCATTCCTTTATAGTTGTGCTTTTTTATCTTTTTCACAAGCAGTTTCCACAGAAATATGGAGCTGCAAATACTAACAATGCAGAACTTGAAGGATGACGAACTATAAATTCTCCACCTTTACACACACACATACACGCACACACACCTTGGAGCCACAGATGAGCAGCTCCAGCTCCTCAGGGCGGAAGAGGTTGACCAGAGGCGAGTCATCCGTCACCATGTTGAAGCCGCGGCGAAACGCACGGAATTGCCGTTCCACCATCTTGTTGAGCAGGAAGTCTGCATACAGCTCCACAAACTCCTGGCATGGTGGAAAACAGGTTATACCAATGTAGGCGAAAAAATCAATGTCATAAAAACAAGCTAATTCATTCATTCATTCATCTTTGACGCCTGCTTCTAGGAGCTCACACCAGGGGATGGCCACAGCAAAAGAGTTTCCATCTCTCTCTACCCAGGCACTCCCTCCTTGCCTGCTCAAAGTTTCTCAAGGATCTTTCACTCCTCTCCCTGACATACTCCTGCACCCTATCTCTCCATTTCACTGGAGGTCATCCTCTAACATTCCCTCCCTCTAACTCACATACACCCTCCTGGTCACCTTACTCTCCTCCATTTGCTCCATGTGGCCAAACCACTTTAAAGTCTGTCACTTCACTTCTTCCATCACACCACACTTCTTCCCTTCACCCATGTGACACATTCCAAAACACTGGAATGTGTTTCACCAAACTCTCCACATTTGATAAATAGATTAGGAGATAGATGAGGAAAGTTTGTTGAAACAAAGAGAAAATCTACCTTCCCTCATAGACTCTCATGGTGAGGAACAGGTGACCACACAGTAGTGCCAAATCATTCATTCTCAAAAATATGCAAGATTCCTATGTCTTCCTGTTCTCAGTTTGCTCTTTCAAATATTAATTACTATTCAATAATAATACTCAATTCAACAACAACACCAAGTTTCACTGCATGTATTTTTTTGCCATCTTTCTGTCCCTGTGCCTCAAAACCACTGCAACACACCCATGACAGCCTTGAATTATCAACCAACCTCTGCATAACCACTGCATAAGTCAGAAAAAAAAGGTAAAGTTGGGGACATACACAAAAGCTGTGCTTGACCTCAGTCCTCATCTCTGTTGCAATGGCCCTTGAGCATGTGGTGGGAGGAAGCCATTATCCTGGGACACTGGGGCAGTGTGGCATCCAGGTTACCACATTTTTACCTTCCCCAGGTTTTCACAGGTACTCATTTATTAACCATCATGAAAGGGAGGATGTACAGATGGGTGGACTGCCTAGGCTGGGATTTGAACAAAACTAGTTACAAATGAAAATTTGATATGAATATTCATATAACAAGACAGAGGATAAGTGGTCACTACACAAAGTAGTAGATGGTGGGTCCCACATTTTAAGTTTATCCTTGCAGCTGACCATTTTCAAATATTGAGGAGTGACAAATCACCAGAATGCCATTCATCAGCTAGAGAAGTGATATGAGCCTGTTGGACCCACTATAAAAATACACCCGTGTCAGCAAGGACTGGGATGACCCTCAGCACCTGGCAAGAAAATGTGTGTGTACAAGCACTACACAACAACAGATCACAACCACGTACGTGTTTGCTGCCCTGACTGACGAGAATGTTGTCACCGTCAGTTTTGAGGTCATGGGTGAGACTGGTGCCAAACACATCCTGGTAGCCAACACGAAAAGTCTGCATGAACACCTCCTCCAGGTCATCGCCCTTATACTCCAGCAGCTCCACCAGGCTGCGGTACAGCGTCTGTGGGAGAGGAGCAAATGCAATGGACTAGTTTCTCCTTGCACAGAAAATACAAACAGGGAGAATAATGACTACAGGGCTTGCACTACTTTCACAAACAAGACTGCTGGTGTGAAAATTAGAGGAATACACCAAAAGATATTCAGCATGCAAGCATCAATTGAGAACTAAAGTAACATGATAAAATACCTATAAAAAAAAAATCTTAAGATGTGACTACTACATGTACAATCTTGTTTTAAAGGAAAAACTCTGACATCAAATCACTTATAACCACTTGTTTTTATGGAAACTCTTGGGTTCCTCCTGACTCTTGGGGCCCCAGAAGTGATGCACCAGCTATATCCTCCTTTCTTAGGCCACTATGTTATATATTCCAACAAGCAGAAAGAGGCAGGATCAAAGTACAAGAACAAATGAAACAAGTGAGCCTTACCGTGTTCCAGTCCCGAAGGTCATGGAAGGAGCCAGGTTTGCTGCAGAGCTTCTTGTACATGACAGGTGGGAAGTGGACGTCAAGGATCACGTTGTTGTAGATGGCCAGCCCAAGCACGATGCCCACCAGCGTGAACTGAGCGTCATTCTCAAAGCAGTTGGGGTTGAACCAGAAGGTGCGCGACTCATTGTTGAAGCAGAACATGGCTGTGAGGGGGAACTGGTTAGTGTCTTGATTCCTGGTTCTGTTGCTGGCATGGCCTTCACTAACACAAAAGTGAGAATGTAAAACAAATATAGTCCTGACATACTTGTTTCAACCATTTCCTCAAGTATCATCAGTTTCTAAAAGCATTAAGTTGAAGAAAGTCTGCACAGTACTGAAGTATTGGCAGAAGGGGATGCTGTTCAAGATACTTCTGCGCTTTATTTTTCTTCATTTTCTTGTTCAGGTTAATAAACAAATTTTTCTCACATTGTTTAGCAGGTTATAATATATACTTATGCATAGAGGCACTAAGATATGATAAAAATATACATCCATTTACTTTTGAGTGTTATGAAAGGCAACAATAGTGACATAGCTCCTTCATTACAACAGCATGAGGTTGAGAACTGGGCATCCCTTAACTATCATAACCCAGAAAATGATTATGTTGTCTTTTCTGACACCCCACCCTGCCTCTGTGGGATAAGGAGGTTAACCCAGTAGCGCGGGGATCATGTTTCTTAAAGGTCCCTCTAAGCGAGAAAAATGAGAAAAAATCACCCCTCACACAAATCATTTCATAATATATATCAACGCATTTGTGATCAGTTATGTATCATCTATTTTGGGGGGTTTATATCATGGCACAAATTTGGCCCGTCGCTGCTACACGGTAAAGCCACAAATTTGGCCCGTCGCTGCAACACGGTAAAGCCACAAATTTGGCCCGTCGCTGCAACACGGTAAAGCCACAAATTTGGCCCGTCGTTGCTACCGGGTTAATAAGGATGACAAGGACAATGTGCAGCCTCTCTTCACTATTTGGACCACAACAGGCTGGGGCAGACAACAGGCCAAAGCAAGAATGCCCACCGTCACCAAGGGCAGAGCATAAAAGTCTTAATTCTTACCAGTTAAAAATTCTCACGTCAAACAGCGGAAAGTGGTAGTGAAGATAGAGAAAATATTAAAGTTGTCTCTTTCCAAACTCCATTTTCTGTTCAGGCATGTGGCAAGCAGCCTTTATAATTTCACTCTACGTATTTACACATTTGAACCCTCACACACAAAGGCATGGTGATTCATGTACTGATTATAGATGTGAGGAAAGGTTCATCTAGTTTCTTTTTTGTCAGATTCATGTACTGATTATAGATGTGAGGAAAGGTTCATCTAGTTTCTTTTTTGTCAAACAGATTGGCAGAACTTAAAGAAATGAAAATACAATAATAAAGAGAACAAAGGGATAATTATGTCCGTGTCTGACAAGTCCATATTTTTGTAAACATACATATTTTGTAAACAAACACCACAGTAGCCATATGAGCATGGCGGTGGTGGCTCTGTTGAGAATGTGGTCAACCATGGGTCATGAACATAAACATAGTCATTTTAAGGCTTCTACTGTCTTAATTCTATAAGTCGATTAATCGTCACAGCTGTATTTCCTGAACATGCAGAATCAATGAATTAAAAAATCTCTAGAAACAAGAATTTTTTTTGGTCAGAGGACGTACAATAATCTAGTGCACTGTGACACACTAATCATCCACACAGCCTTCAAGGAGTGGTGCCCATACCCTGACATGGGCTATTACAATGACACATCCATCAGCACTGCATGAAGCAAAACTCTGAGAGGCATCACACGGGGCAACCTTTACTCCAGAAGCAAGCCACAACCTAAGCCGAGACATGACAAGTATATTGAGGCGACAAACCCACCCCAATATCAAAGGCCAACAAATTCTCTCACCATAATCAGGATTGAAGATCTGCTCCACAATCAGCTGGAAGAACTCCTTGCTGACCCCGCCTTCGTCTATGCCCTGCTCCCCCTCAAACTCCACCACCATCTGCTTCTTCAGGTCACCAGGGTTATCCAAGGCCACCATTTCCAGCTGCAAGACGAAACAGATTTGGTATCATAAATAAGCTTTAAATCCTTTCTTATATCAAGATATAATCCTAGGCTTACAAAAAAGAAAATACAGATTCCTGTTATTCCTAAAAAAAGTTTTACACGTCTCCATAATACTGAATGCAGAAGGGTCTAGTTGTTCTTAATGTTCTATATTAGATCACAAATGAGGTAGTACTGAAGTGCTTATGCCCAATCACATGCTTTAGCTGTGCAAACTTATACCACCACTGAAAGTTAATTTAATGCTTAAACAAAAGACATTTTGTCTAATATACCCCATCCTCACAGATAGTGGCTGACACAGGTCTTCTAGCTTTGGTGCACCAGCATCCTTAATCCTGCTGGTGTGACTGAGCCTGAAGAGAAAAACTGACCTGCTTGGACAAATTTTTATGCAAAGCTGTCATTAAACATTTGTTGTTGAGCGGCATTCTAAGTAACTCAGACCCTTTATTTAGTAAAGCAGCATTCAGATTCAAAGAAGTCAATTTCCTCTCAAAAGATCTTAGATTGACTAGAATTTTCAGACTCCTACTCAGGGCCAGCTCCTTCCCTGCTTGCTGGAGGATGGCTAACATCACGCCTCTACCTATCACCATCTTTTCTGTGTCTGACGACAGTCCCATAACAATGTCTTTAGTCTTATCTAAGTGTCTTCTGTTCATTCGTTTTTCTGTTTGTGGAAAGTTCTGGTTGGTTTCCACCCTGCGTTTGCATAAAGCTGTCAATACTCCTTGAATGTTATACAATATTCTGTCTAAAACATTTCATCCTCTACATATCAGCATTCCAAAGTTCTTTGTATCACCTAGTCTGGCTAGGTTTGCTTTAGCACATTTCATTGCAGGCAGCCAAAATGTTGAACATTTTTTTTAAACATGCTTTTTCCCTGTTGTTCATGCCTCGAATTCTCTCCCACTAATATATGCAGAGCAGAGAATGTTAATATATACAAAGCAAAACTGTCTTTCTTTTCTACTACTGCAGTAACATAATCACATGTAATTAACTCCACTGCACTGCTCTGTTGTATATTCAAATCCAGTGCTGGGTAGTAAACAATTATAATAATAATAATAATAATCAATATGATGGTTAGAGCAAATTTCAAACTATGTTGGTCATCACCATACTCACATTTTATCTTAATAAATGTAACTAGTTACTTTACCATTTACCTACTGCTTTGTTCATCACTGTACAAAGGTACATGTTTCATACCAAAAAATCTGCCTGTGCATGGCAAATGAATGTGTACTTTTATTTTTTCTACTTATCAAATATTAAACAAAGCAGCCAGTTACTGTAGAATGCTACCCCAGACAATCAATCTGATATAAAGAAAAGCATCAGAGTCCTCAAACCACTGCCTCCTTTAGAGTACTAAAAACCAAGCAAATGTATTAATACTGCAGGCAATATCACTTAACAAGGACACAAGTCATTCAACAATCCTTCAAGCAAGAACTCACCTCAACAAGTGCATCATCGATGATGTGGTCGCGCCGCACCCGCAGCTTGAGGTAAGGGTTGGCCGCCATGCCCTCAATCACCTGCTGGTAGATGCTGATGCGCCTCTCAGAGTACATGCGTATCCTGTTGTCGTAGTAGAGCCCCAGCGCCTTGGTGGCCGGCGTCAGGATGAAAGGGTAGTTGAGGAAACTGAACTTGTCTCCACTGCCAGCCTTGTAGTATGCAAAGTCCCTGTCCATCTCCAGCTGGTCACTCAGAAAGTCATCATAGAACTCCATCAGCGGCACCATGGGCGTCCGGGCGTCCAGGACGTGTATGCCTAGCTCGGAGCCCAGAGAGTCCTTGGGAGGGGGACGGGTGGCCCAGTCCTTGCCGGAACTATTGAATGGGTCCTCCTGGGCAGAAGGTTCCTGGCTGGCATCCTCTGGGGGGAGATCCTTCAGGAGGGGTGTGTCCAGCTTACCTCCCAGGATGCTGGCATAAAAAAGAATCTTCATGACTTGCGTGGCGGAGGTGATGCCGTCCTCGTCATTGATGGTGAAGTCCTGCAAGAACTCCGTGGTGAGAAGGCGAATAGTGATGAGCTGGTGAAGGCTCTCCAGCAGGCGGTGTAGGCGAGATGGTTCCCAAGTGGCCAGGTGGCGTGTAAGGTGCGCCTGGTCCCTGTCGGGCAGCTGGCCAATGGTGCGGCACAGACGGGGCATCACACCCTCAATAAAGTCAGTGGTGTTGATTGCTGGTGACTCCAGCAGGATGACGAAGATGTTGATGTTGTTGGGGATGGCAGCGAAGGCATCCTTATACACCCGCAGCTGGATCCCCAGCGAGTCTGAGAGGAGCTGCACCACTGCATTGGTCAGGGTGTTGCTGTACTCAGACTCTGGGCATTTAAATAGCAGGTCGTAGGCCCTCCGCACCTCACTGATGTCTAAGGAGGTGGACTTGTGAGTGTTGTCCTTTTTACAAGGATCTTTGGTATCTCCCACAGAGGCTGCCGCCTCACCTCCTATCGCACCCTCCCTCTCACAGGTGTCCTCGGCACAGTCCAAGTCCTTGTCCAGGTCTCCCTCCTGTGCACGGATCTCCTCCTTGCTCTGTGCTGCCCCGACACTCTCTGTGCTTTTGCTACTAACTAGTGATTCACTCGTTTTCTCTACCGATTCAGATCTCTGTAAAAAGCTGTGTCTAAGAGCAACTTCATTTGAAAACACAGCCCACAAGAGTCGTCTAAGCTTAGCATAATTGTCTGCACTGCGACACTCAGCTATGGTGTGGGCAAGCGTCTCCTCAGTGAGCCCCGTGACGCTGTTGGGGGCATCCACCTGGGGCGAGAGGGGGGGAGGGGCGGAGCTGGCCGTGGACGCACCAGCCATGCTGACATCTTGCACCAGGGAGCAAGTGGCAGTGCCTCCAGTGGCAGAGCTGTGGCCTGACTCAGGCACAGAGGCAGCGACACCTGCCTCCAGTGCCCGGGGCTGACTAGCACGGCGAACCTTGGCACCAAACACCTCACACAGTCTGGCACGAGCTGCACATAGTTGGAGTGCCTTGCCTGCTGCCTCATTACTCGTCACAGGACCAACCTGCACCAGGGGAACACAGGGCAATGAAGGGTACACAAACTTATGTAAGCTGTAATAAACACAATGGATCAGAAGACCACCTGTGCTATAAATACACTGGGCAGGGATCTGAGTTCAGTGACAGCCCACACTGGAGTATAAATACCCTGAGCTGCCTTGCTACCTGGGAGCAAGACAATCAGGTGTGTGTGTGTGTGTGTGTGTGTGTGTGTGTGTGTGTGTGTGTGTGTGTGTGTTACTGATGGTACAAAACCACCTGTTTTTACTCAGCAAACAAAGGTGACATGTTTATTTTATATGCTTTGAAAGATCATGCACCATTTACATTAATAAAATCATATGACTACACTACAGGAATCACTTTGCCAATTAAACTCAATAGGTATAAGAAAAAAATAAATAAACAGCCGCTGAAAGCCATGAAAGTTAGACAATGCACCACACTGGAGAATAAAACAATATTGCCTTCACATGCCCCATGCTTCTAGAATACACCTGATTTCATCAGTGACTATTAATGCCAGCCTCTTCCCATCCCCCATATGCAGTGTCACCTTCAAAATAACTACTACCCCTTCATTACCTACTAACTTTATGCCCCATCAAATACACAGTGTAGTTCCTCGGTTGGCCACTCACCTTGCCCGAGGAGGCACAGTTGGGGTTATCACAGTGGGGATTACCACATCCATTAGTGAGCTGGAAGTAGTACTTTTCTATGAGTTGGGCGGCTGCTCGCTTCATGTCCGCGTCTTGTGGCTGCGGCCAAGAGGATCCTCCTTGCTCTGAGTGTGCTCCCATCTCCTCTTCATTACTTAATGTCTCATCACTGGGAAAGAAAGAGTGTCTTTAACCCCCTGACTGCAGATTTCCTACAAGAAGACATCACAAAGCTACAGGAATGGAACAAAAAGTGGCTGCTACAGTTCAATGAAGAAAAATGTATGTAAAGTAAGGCAACTTAGGAGGGGATATCCAGCACACCAATACCACATGGGAAACACTCCACTATCCACCATAGAGGCTGAGAAAGACCTGGGAGTGTATGTTACCAGGCTACCAGTGAAAGACAAATCCGTGCCAATCACAGCAGACGGGTTAATGGAGCATTTTATATTGACTTTTTTGCCGTTTCCTCATTTCAAACGTTTATTTATGCTAAACATACAACAGCCAATTCAAATTCTCTAATTGACCTTTCATGGCATGTTATTACCATGCAATAACCAGGTGTTGTGTTCCAAGACAGTTAATAAACAAATGACCTGCCAAAAGTTCAATGACCTGAAAGACAGAGCTGAGCACAAAGACTGAGTGCCACAAAGGGTAGACTCTTCTTGTACCCTCACATGACCCAGCTCCAGATGTACACACACACACACACACACACACACACACACACACACACACACACACACACACACGAGTTGCTACAAAGAGAAGCAAGAAACACCAGCAACACATGAGGACAAAGTAAAAAATTGAGAAACAGAAGATGCTTGAGACATAAAAAATATAGCTTCCCGCAAAGAAACATAGAGGTTTGGAACAGACTAAGTGAGGATGTAGTATCGGCAAAGAGTGTGCATAACTTTAAGGAAAAACTGGACAAGTACAGATACGGAGACGGGACCACATGACCATAAACCCAGGCCCTGTAAAATTACAACTAGGTAAATATACACACACACACACACACACACACACACACACACGTCCGTCCCAAACTCTAGGATCAGCTGTTCATCGCTACCTGTTTGTGGTGTTACGGGGCCTGGGGAAATGCGTATTGTGTTGAGCTCGTCTCCTGTAATGACCAGTTCGTAAGATGAGTGGGAGGGAGGGTGATTTGGAGTGGACAACACCAAGAAGAAGAGGATAAGGAGCACAAGGAAAAGAACGAAGGACAGACATAGGGAGCAGTAAGAGCAGAGATGGAAGGTATGAGCGTGCTTTTTCTGGATTTGCTAGCAAGGAGTCGGATATATATATAAAAGAATATTGCTTATGGAAAGGAAACTAGACAAGTGGATTGGCATGGTTAAGAGCAGGGATGATGAGGAACTGGAGAGCAGAGAATCGCAAAGAGACATAAAAGCACGGGTACGCAGGTTAGAGGACAAGGAGAAACAACTGATTCAAGAAAATGAAGTCGGAGGAAAAATTGGCAAAATATGTAAAATTGATGAAGGAAGGACTAGGAGTAGCAAGAAAGGAAAAGAAGAACAAGGGGTTAGAGAGGAAGTGTTGGGGGAAATCAAGACATGGAAGGTTGAAAATGAAAAAGCAAATGTAGTCCTCAAAGAAGTAATTGAACAACTGAAAGAAGACAAGGAAAACGTAGAGAAAGAGATGGTAAAGGCTTTGAAGAAAAACAAAGAATTAGTAAGAGATGTGGCAGATAAGAAGTGTAATAATATTTGGCATGAAGGAAAAGAATACAATGTACAAACCAAAAAGGGAAAAGGAAGAACTGAAATCAGTAAAAGACTTACTTAAGAACTTAAATAATGAAGAACTGCAAAACCTCGAGAAGGAAGTGGAAGAAATCTATAGGATGGGCCCCTAAATAGATGAAAAAACAAGGCCAGTTAAATTGAGATTAAGATCACAGAAGGCAACAGAGGACATTTTGTACAGAACAAGTAAGTTAAGGGAAATAGAAGAATGTAAGGAAATATATATAAAGAAAAACAAAAATGAAGTAGAAAGGAAGAAATGGAATGAACTTCTAGCAGAGGCAAAAGAAAGGAATAATGGAAGATCTGAAGAGGAAAAAAGTTTTTTTTTTTTTTTTTTTTTTTTTTTTATTCTGAGAGATCGAGTAAAGAAATGGTACATAAGGGAAAAGCCGAAAGAGAACAGAACCTAGACAAGATTGAAACTAGTAAAGGATTAAAGCCCCGTTCACACTGTGCCGACTCTGGGCCACAACAACCCAGCGACTTCTGCATTTGACAAGTAAGCTCCCACGCTCCAAGAATTTTTTGGCGTCTTTTTGTCGGCTGCCATGATTGCCGACTGTCTGGGACATTCGGCCAACTAGTTGGCAGAATGTCTGCGACATGCTGCCAACTAGTCTCAAGACAAGTCTCAACGCTCAATTTCTGAAATGGCGCCATGTCTACGACAACCACGAATCTGCCGATCGATTGGCCGACAGTCTTCCAGATTGTCTGTCAACTGGTTGGCCGACTATCTGGCCGACAGTTGCTAAGGAGTTGGCTAACTTGGTATTCATGCGCTGAATAAAGTACAGTAGTTCCTGTCTTAGAAATATGTGCAATGGTAGCAACGGCCACAGATCATTACGATTTCTGACATAAAATGGTCTTTATGAGTTCTACGTTATTTTCTTCTCTATATTAAAGCAAATAACAGTGCAAGTATATGTATTTTATAATTTTAAAGGACTACATTCATGAAGTGTTACTATGCGGGGCTGACACCTGGAAGCTTAGTTCTCCTATCGCCACCATGATGGATGGATAGACCGACACTCTAGTCTTCTTTAGGTAAGTGTTAACTGAGTATTTAACCTCTTTATTGGTATGCATGTAGTTTGACAAAAGGACCGGTTACTATCCAATTCTATACCAGATGTTTGTCTTGTGACACATGTCACTTAGATTCGCCTATGAGGCACCTTGCGCCACACTGCGGCATCAAATAACCCAAAACCAAGTCCTTGTGACCCTTCAATACCACCATATTTGAACAGTGACACGGGCGTGTGACATGGGTTGCGCTTGGTGACTCGCAGTCGCACCAAACTGTGACAAGCACGTGTCAGAAACCAACCAGATATTGTTCAATGCACACTACTCAAAATTTGAGTAAAATGGAGGCCATGGTGATAAGAAGCAATCGGTAGGTCACTCCCGGGTCAGTTGACAGCAGGAGCGTCAGTACTGGATGACAACTGTCACAAATCATTTTTTTTCTGTACCCCAAAGTACTCAGTATCAATGATCTTGCATCAACTTAGCAGAAGTGGATGGGTTAACCATCAGTATTGTATATCATATGTAATTATGAAACTTGACATTTCCCTAGTTGCTCTACTTCTAGGGTCCTTTTCCCTAGGACTTAGGTTATAATGTGGGGGGGGGGGGGGGGGTTTTTTTTAGAGAAATTTCAGAAGCTCCTATTTCAGTGATTTTGCCTTCCCCCAAAATACCCTGGTTCCCCACAAGTCCCCAGGCTAGTGTTGGGGGGTAGGGGGGCTGGAGTGGTGGAGAGGGAGTAGTTGTTCTATAGTTTTACCAAGAGCTGGGCTGCACATATGTAGTTGCTACACCAGGATCAAATCTGGACCCAGAAATATGTAGCTTGGGAGTGCTAAACACTAATGTCAACTATAAATACTTTAAAATGTAATATTATATGCCAATTTGTGGGGTCAAACTTCTGTGAATGACATGACATACAGCATTACGATCCATCCTATCTAACACCAAGTTTTCCAGGGTAGAAATTTTGGCCAAGATTCTTTTTACAAAGGAGTCAATATCTTGCTCCTAATTTACCGACAAGTCTTCTGTAGTCATATATTGAATTTAAATTGTGGTGAGTTTGGCTGCCGCAGGACACCATAGGCTACTCCGCCACCCGCAGCTAAGAACATTTCAAAGCAACATTCCATGGATATTTTCATACTTGTTTCAATCTCTACATTCTTTCCAATGGTCTTCTGGGAGGTATAAAATTATTAGAAGACATAAGACAAAAGAAGAGCAGATGGTTAAGCATGAAATGAGATATCGGCTCATCCACAAAATGAACCCATGACAAAATATTAAAAGTGTGTCAGGTGGGTAGATCTCGTAACCTGGTTCTGTGTGTGTACATAGACGCTGCCTCTTCCCAGCTTATTCCACGGTTTTCGTCTCCCCCGGCAGCCCCGATGGTGCAAACCATGACCACATTGGAAAAAGTGTTATATGTTATTCAGGTCTATAAATATATAGACACTTATATCAATAACAACGGTGCAGGGAAGGCCATATTGTCAACTTTCAGTCCAAAATGTTATCAGGCTAAAATAGGAATGTCGAAGGTTCTACTTTTGGGGTCTGGGTCACGGTGGTCCTCGTCTCGGCGGGGCCTGACCACGGGGCAGCCTGGGGCCACCCTTACACACACGCGCGGTCCCCCTCACCACGACCCCCACGGCCTCGGCCCCGCCCCGCCCCAGCACACACCCTGGCGGGGCAGGCTGCGGGGCACGCCCGGGCCAACGCGGGGCTCCTGCAGGCTTGGTGCAGTCCTGCTGCAGCGCGGCACTCACCTGGCGCCCTCCGTGGCCCCGGCGGGGTCTGGGCCCTCGTGCGGCGAACTCATCAACGTGCACTGCTGTCCCTGGCTGCGAGAACAATTCCCAGCCTCCCCGCGCCCTGTGACGTGCTGGCGACGCTGCCTCACTCCCCGCCGCCCCGCCGTGACCTCGCCGCCATGTTTACCGCGGCCAGCTGAGCGGCGGCGGCGGCAGGAAGGAGCCGCGAGGGGCCGAGGAATGTTTGCTGGGCTATTTCATGAAGGTGGCAAGGTTCAGCAATAATTACTTTGTACCTGATGTGGAAGCTTAGAGCCTAACAAAGCTCTTTATTTGAATATGACTTTACAACATTTCGATTTCAAAATTATAAACCTTGCGATATGAGTCTCTTCCAGTGTGAAACACTATGTATATTTGAAATAGATATGTCATTAATATCTCAAGTTATTAGTGTTGTGTCTGTATATTTCAATTCAATTATATATTTCCCGTGCTCTGCCACGGCAAGCATGTCCGCGATGACTCTGCAGACCTAGCTCTCTCCTCGACCATTACGACAGGCTAGCCTCCCTCACACAGCTCGAATATATATTATTTTGCACGACTTTGATAATGAAATGAAAAGTATGAATCGGTAGCAATTTTGAGCATATGCCCTCCGTCACTGCGTCTTTGCCATCCTGCACACCATGCAGCCCTTTGTCGAGATGCTGCACCGCGAATATTCATACGCGGCCTTATCACCACAACCTCGCCACGCTGATAAGGATCATCTCCCTGCTTACACGGCTTAACAGATATAACGACTCATATAACTTGTGTGATGGATGCCCCGAAAGTTTTACACGAAAGCGCCGGGCTAGCTTTTATAAGCCAAGAACTTATACGTACAAGGCTACTGCTATAATATCTGCAGTATTTCATTTCTATGCCGTCTAACAACTTATTGCAATATCTTAATAATTACTGTCTTTCATCTCAATGCTGTCTCCCTCCAATCCTTATAATGATGTCCACAGGTTGATTTGAAAAAGTATAGCCATCATCTTCACGCTTTAACCCTGATTTAATTTAAATTATATATAACCTGTCTAACTCGCTGACTGAAAAAAAAAGTTAACAAAGATCATCCTCTTCCATCGCTAAAAGCTGTACTAAATAAAAAAGTTAACCAGATTAACTGCACTCTGATCTTCCCAATGTAGCCCAACTTACGGCTATTTAGCGATGACCAACATGTATAGTTAAATCTACCGTGACATAGGACAAAATATGCATAACATCAGTTAATGACACGGGTAAAAGCCAGACAAGTAAAGGCCCACAAGACAAATGCGATAATCAATACAGCACGGGAGGGAGGGATGCAGGGGGGACTCGGCCAAAATACGGAGACGGGACCTCGATCACCAACCACCTTTGTATGGCCTTTAAAGCATTAATAATACTCTAAATAAATAGTAAAACGACTCACCTATTACACACAAACTCTCAAAACCTGTTAAAACCAAGGGATAGAGGATAAATGGGGGAAACTGACCTAAAATTACGGAGACAGGGCCCTCACCGACCACCCTCATATGGCCTTTACAGCATTAATACTACACTAAATAAGTAATAAAACCACTAATTTTTTACGTATTAACCCCCCAAAGCTGTTAAAACCAAGGAACAGTAAAGAAAAGAGGGAAAATAAGCCAAAATTACGGAGACAGGGACCTCCCCAACTATTAATATAGCCTTTACATCACTTATACTACACTAAATGATTAATAAAACCACTTATTTCTTACATATTAACCCTCAAAAACTGATAAAATTAAGAAATAATGGATAAATGAGGAAAACAGAGAAAAATACGGAGACAGGAACATCCCAACTACCCTTATATGGCCATTAAAACACTAATACAACACTAGATAAGGAATAAAAGCCCCCATTCCTTACATTTTAACCCTCGAAATATGTTAAAACTAAAGAATAATGGAGAAATAAGGTAAAATGTCTCCACTTGCAAGGCGGGCGTGCGAGGAGGGAGGTAATAGAGGGATATGTCTGTGCTGGCTAACTATATCCCCTCACTCGGTTCTAATTTAAGGCAGCGAGACCGTGAGTTACTACCAGCGTTATTAATGGTGTTTGATCACGCCTGAAATTACCCCACATGAGCCTTCGTCTTCCCTGTATGTGTCTTGTATTGGACGTAAAATTTAGCTGTGGCTGGGTGATGGTGGCGGCCCTATATAGCTCTTTTATTTCCCTTTTGAGGCTTTATTTCTCGCTAATTCACGTGTTTAAAGCTCGTCTGTGTGTCCTGGTCATATTATTTTACTGCCAAGCTTATTTAAGGGGTCATGTATGTGTTCTCTAGGGGTTAAAATCAACTGGGGTGATTTAGTATATAATTTTCTTGTTAATTCATGTGTTTGAAGCTTATATGTGTGTTCCAGTCATATTATTTAACTGCCAAGCTTATTTAAAGAGTCATATGTGTTATAGCGGTAAAAATCAACTGCTGGGGTGATTTAGTATATAATTTTCTTGTTAAGTCATGTTTGAAGCTTATATGTGTCTTCCAGTCATATTATTTAACGGCCAAGCTTATTTAGAAGGTCATATATGTGTTCCAGGAGTCAAAATTAACTAGTGGGGTTATTTGGTAAAGACTGGGAAATAAGGAATTGGAAAAGTAGATGTATTTCTGGTTAATTCACTTGTTTGAACGTAGTCTGTGTGTCCTTTGTGATATTATTTAACTGCCAAGCTTATTTAGAAGGTCATATGTGTGTGCTAGTCGTAATAATCAATTGGTGGGTGTGATTTGATAATGATTGGTCAGGAAGGTCAAAAGTGATTGGTGGGTGTGTTCATGGTTGATATACGAGTTTAAATCGTGTTCGTGCACACTTGCTGTATTAATTAACTGCCGAGCTCATTAACAAGGTCATTAGTGTGCCAAGAGGGAGCTGTCATGGAGGGATTGATAAAGAGGGACGGATTAAGGGAGATCAGTGAAGGTCAGGTCAAGGGAGATTATTAAAGGTCATATCAAGGGAGAGTAGTACAGAGGATGATTGGTTAAGGGAGATTAGTATAGAAGGTCATGGAAAGGGAGATTAATACAGAGGATGATTGGTTAAGGGGGGATTAGTACAGAAAGTCAAGGGAGATTAGTAAAGAAGGTCATGTCAAGGGAGATTAGTAAAGAAGGTCATGTCAAGGGAGAGTAGTACAGAGGGTGATGGGTATAGGGAGATTAGTACAAGTCAGGTTAAGGGGGATTAGTGTAGGGTGATATTAGGGGAGAATCAGTATAGAAGGTCAGGTCAAGGGAGATTAGCACAGAGGGTGACAGGTTAAGGAAGGTCATTGGATATTCATTACTAATATACACTTCAGATAATTTTCTGTGCATTGTTTTAGTGTTAATCAAATGTCAAGCATACTTAGAAGCCCTTAAAATTGCAGAATTATAGTTGTCATGAAGGTATTTTTACTAATGAGATGGAGATAAGCACTATAAATTGTTTTCCTTGCTTTCTCTTAGTATTAATCAAATGTCACGCATACTTAGAAGCCCTTAAAATCACAAAATTATAGTTGTCATGAAGGTATTTTTACTAATGAGACGGAGATGAGCTCTGACTGAGGCCACACGAACCTATTGCATATGCCCCTAACTTTTCCTTTTACATCAGTGCACAAGTCAACCAAAATATGATTAAGTAATGCAAGTAGGTCTCAAACAGCAGAAGCCATAGACCAAAGTAAAAGAAATTCAATGATAAACTGAGCTTCACAAGTGGAATTCAAATAGCATGGCAAGTAGGTTACATGTGTAGAATAGGATGACTTCAAATAGCAGGAGCTAGTGTATCCACCAAAGTGTCTTTTGATTTGGAACCCTTCTGTGTATCCCCTTCATAGCTACATCTTTTTTTTTCTTCACCTTAATCCCTAATGTGGTCACCCTCTCTTATATGTTGTCGCCAATAGCTTCTCTTCCTCCAGACCCAACTGTCTCGTGTCTCTCAATATCCCCCTCTCCCATCTTTTTTTTTCCTCGCCTTAATCTCTAATGGGTTTGGCCTCTTTTATATGTTATCGCCAGTAGCTTTCCCGTCTTCTGCATCCTCTTCCTCCAGACCCAACTGCCTCATGTCTCTCAGTATCCCCTTCTCACATCCAGCCACCAAATTCCCTTGATTTGAAACACAACTGTATTTCCCCCTCCTTCTCATGTTCCTTTGGTTCTCTTGTAGTGGCCGAGCAGACACAGAGAGGCCCCTAACTCTTATGGTACCCCTCTTTGGCTCATTCTGTACAGTGTTGTTGGTCTTCCCTCCTCCCCCTTGGTTGTCAGTTAGATTCCCAGCCTGATCAGAGTTGCTGTTTTATTACTTTGACTCCCCCATTACTTCCCCTCAACAAAAAGATTAATTTTTTGTGTCTTTCAGTAATGTAAATCACCCTCAATACCCTTTTTCATAGCTGAGACTCACACATCCCTGCATGCCCGCCCTTCCAGCTAACACGCACACACACACACTCACACACAAACCTATTGTTCCTACCCCCCACAGACAGCTCAGCAGCACGCCACCCCATCGCCCACCAGGAGCTGCCACCAGAGGGCTGGATGCGGTCACCACTATGCCTGTGTCGGAGGGTGTGTGGCTCCTTGGTCAATACAGACAAGCTTGCGTTGTTGAGGCGTATGGTCGAATTCCTGACGAGCCTCGCCCCTGTCACCACCCTAGTCATCATCCTCCTCCTCACTTACCACTCGTACCAGGTAGCCCGTCTTGTCCCTCCCCACAGGTTGTTGCAGGGAGCTCGGTTGGATTCTCTAATTTGTTTTATTGAGTATCGATTTCCTTCTTCTTAAGGTTGTATGCTCATAGGCAGGTTGTAATATTTTTTTTTAAGTTTTCTGTTTTACCCTACTTCCCTTCCTGTGTATTTCTCTTTTTCTTTTCTTTCCTTCTTTCCTTCCTTCCTTCCTTCCTTCCTTCCTTCCTTCCTCCTCTCCTCCTCCTGCTCTGTGGCACCATGATCCTACAATTCAATCAATCAATCCTCCTCCTCCTCCTCCTCCTCCTGTTTTTCCTCCTCTATTTAGCCTACTCTGCCTTCATTTTAAAATCTTGCATATCTTTCTAGCTGCCTAATATTGTCTCCTTTCAGGGTAGTTTCCCCTCCCATGGATAATCTCCCAAGATAACCTCCTCATGATGTCTATTTTGATGAAGGCATAAGATATACTTTTTAAAGTGTATTTCTCAATGTTTGTTTTTAAGATTTTACACTGGCAACTTTTTTCTTGAGTTTTTCTTATATACCTAATGAAGGAATCAAATGAAGTCTTGCTAGACACCAACCTTTTTTTTTCATGTTTGATTCTATTTGCAAACTTTTTTTGTTGATAAATGAGAACAGGTAAAAAAAATATGCAACCTAATAATATATAATTAGATGCTTTCCATTCCTTTTTGCCTAGCTGTAGATATAACTTGGCAAGAATTACTACCTTCATTTAGAGTGTTTCCCATGACTAACTAGTGGCTCAGGGGGCAGACAGGCCTGCAGCTTTGAGGATGGGCCAGCAGGAGTGCAGACCTGTGCTCATTAATGCATGCCGTGAATACTTCTGAAATGTACATAACCTTGATGGGATAGCCTGCATGCCTCCATGAAAGACAAAGTGTAGTGAGAATGTATGGAATTTGTTTTTGTGTAAAATAATGTCTTCACATGATCTCTCTCTATCCACAGCTTATGAAAGCTAGCGGTTTGAACACCATTCTTGTGTACTTCTTCAGCATTGAGATTTTTGGAAATTGGCTGCTCTTTTTCTGCACCAAGAGCTACATTGACAAATCCTCTGGAAATAGGTAGTGTGTTGTTATTAGCCAAAGCAAATAGACTTCATTTTGTAGTGAAATGAAGAGGTCAGGGACTAATTGGACCTCCTAGAATGTTTTATGAGTCTTTACCTGTAGATTTATCTTTTCTTAATTGCTGTGCAGTAAATTTTTTTTTTTAAATTTTCTAATACTTGGAAGCAAATTGAGTCATAGTCATATTATTCCTGAAAACTTATGCACTGAACAATACTTTTTCAGTCATTAAATATTGATAAAATGAGGCAACATTGGACTGTGTAATAGCAGACTATTGACTAGATTTCTGTCATTTCAACTTTGGAATGCACCTCCACTGTTCTTTTGGCTAAGTCTTGTCCTACAGCCTGTCACAAGGATGCTGCCACACCCACACATGACATGCTCAACAAAACAGTTATAAGCACCAATGTCACACACACTGAGCTTATGTGTTGCCACACACTCATCACACCTTTCACAGCATTCCCAGCCACTCTGTTCCTTTGTTCACTCACTGCTTCTGGACCTACTCAAAAGCTGAAAGGATTTTCCCTCAAGTTGCAGGTGTTATTAAAGGTTATTTGTTCTTAATTACATAATTTATAAAAACTAATATATATATATATATATATATATATATATATATATATATATATATATATATATATATATATATATATATATATATATATATATATATATATAAAGAGTGCCTTTCAATCAAATTTATGACATCTGTGATTTTAAAATATCATGCATAGTCAGTGGTGGGCACTGCTAACCAAAAAGTTAACTTCGCCAACTGGTAATCCACTAACTAAAAAGTTAGCTTTGCTTATGCTAAACCGCTAAACTGATAAAGAAATTAGTGGAACCTAACGCTAATTGCTAACCGCTAACTTTTTATGTGGATTTAGCTTCAGTTTATTATTTTGGCTCTAAAACCCCATCTGTCCGTTAATAATGGTCTCCTTGGGTTGGCACATGACGCACTGGAAGTGCAAGACATTGGCGTTTGTCTTATCCTGGAACTTCTGGGACGCCTGGCTGTCAGCTTGAGTGTCCGCCTCACCCACAACTGCTGACGACTCCCTAACAGGGTCAGCATCCTCAGGCGGAAAAAGAACGTCCTCACTCGGGTCACCTTCCATGACGTTGATAACGATAAAGAAGGTGACAATAAGGAACATGACTACACGGTGACAACGTCGCAGCTGAACTGAACAAAGAGCCTAACAAGCAACAAGAAGAAGAAAAAAGAAAGAAGCCTCAGTTTATTATAAATCCGTATATTTTACCCAAGATTTCCCGCAAATTTACGCATCTTTTAACTTTTTTCCATAACTGACACTCATTTTTATTATTTTAAGTTTATTTCTTGTCAGCTGGAAAATATCGAATTCTTGTTATTAAATCCTGAGTTCAAAGAGAGAAAGAAATAGGAGATGCATTTCAAAAGTTACCCTAATAATTGTTCAGTTTCCCTACTTTAAGGTGTGATTTACCCAAAAGTGGAAGCCCTGGAATTATTGCGCCATGTGGCTCAACTGGTGCTGTGTCTGCCCACAACGGACAAGACTAAACCTGTATGATTTTTTTAGTGGACTTCATTTAGTGGAGGAGGAACTACACTTAGCGGAAGCTAATTGCTCCGCTAACTGTTTCCAAAGTTAGCAAAAACGCTAATCAGCTAACGAAAAAGTTAGCTTCGCTAATTAGTGGTTAGCGGATTAGCGGACCCGTGCCCAGCACTGTGCATGGTACGTATCAGAAGCCAATCCTAATGAGCCAAATACAAGTCAGCAGCAAGATGGAAAGTCATGGAGTAGGAAAAATGGTAATGGCTGAAAATGTTAGTCATAAAGATTATAATAATTTACAGACAGTAAACAATGGCACCAACAGCTGCCACAGACTCAGCAGCACTAAGGGCATATTTCTCTTACTGAAATGAAAATAAATAAAAAATTACTTCTAATTTGCATTTTAAATATTTCCCAAAATGTTTCTACATATGTAGTTGCAAAACATATTTCCAGGACAGCCACATGAAATCAAGGACTACTGTCAGTGCCTTTGGTGGTGAACAAAGGAATTCCCAAACACATGTCATGGAATCAATGCTCACAGATGTTTTGATGTTTAAAGATATACCTTCAATCATTCATCAGTATAGTTAATGTCTGTAAAAATTACACACACACACACACACACACACACACACACACACACACACACACACACACACACACACACACACACATGGGGTGTGTGGTGTGTGAGGTCCTGGCAGTACCCATTGATCGACGATAAAGACACTTGCTCATGTCGGGAGGGTACCTGCTGGCGATTACAAGTCCAACACATGATCAGGCCTTGGTGGTGAATTACACACACACACACACACACACACACACACACACACATTCATGTTTTTTAAATGAATTCTTCACCATAAAGTTCATCAAATCATTGTACTACGCTACATGCAACACTAAGTACTGTAATGGGAAGGAATACTAATCTTTAGAAGTAGCTGCATCCCAGTCTTTTTATTGTATTTGCAACTGCTGGGCTCTGGAGGGATGGTGCCTCATGGTGGTTTGACTTCTTGGGAAGCTTCTGAGCGCTGCCTCATGACTGATAGATGGATAGCTGATGCATGGAGGGGTGGAGCTTCGAACACTTACATTTCTTGAGATGGTTTAGCAGTCCACATGTCCTTTTTATTGTTTATTCAGACCAAAAAATTAACATAACAGGTCAATGAATGGACACAACAGCGTATCTGAAGATAATTTTGTGACTGTGGGGTGGCTACTAAGTCTCTAAAAGTTCTTTATATAAACTAACTGTCTGTTTACCTGGGAACACCAAAAGAATCATTTACTTCATGGACACAGTAAAAAGAACATTAAAAAATACACATCATCATCAGCTTTTTCATCACACACAGAATAATAAATCCCTTCTATCCAGTGCCCAAAGTTTGCCCCTTCCCTCAAAGTGTACCCTCTCCCCTTCCCTCCCCCACCGTGGCGTGCAGTGAGCTAGCGCCCGGCCTGTCTCACGATGACTGCAAACAGCTGCGTTACTGCCCCACCTGCAAGATCTACAAGCCGGAGCGCAGCCACCACTGCTCCCTGTGTGACCGCTGCATCCACCAGCGTGACCACCACTGCTTCTTCCTCGGCACCTGCGTCGGGGGATACAACCTCTGCTACTTCATCCTCTTCTGCTTCTATGCCTGCCTAGGGTGAGTACTTTCTGCTATTGCCTTTGTGCTTGCCTAGGAGTGGTAATTAATCCTACCTCATCCTATGCAGCCCTTCTTGCTTCTTTGCCCATCGTGTGCTACTTACTCCATCCCATGTATTTAACTTTCAACTGTCATGACTAAATGGTAATTATAACATTTTATTTTTCTGACATTATTTCTTAACTCATATCCTAAAGGCTCTCCAGTAATATATAACAGTGTGATGCTAAAACTTTGACCCTCTGACCCTAAACACTGTGCCGCCACCCTCGCCCCACCAGGTGCTTGTACGCTGCCAGGCTGCTCCACCGTTATTACTCCGGCACTTACCTGAGGACGTTCTGGTCCTCAGAATTCCTCTACTACTTCTATCCCATCACCCTCGTCATGTGGATGCTTGGCAAGGTGGGATATTAAGGGGTCCCAAGAGGCTACTACTTGGTTGTCAGTGGTAGGATTGGCTGTTATGTTTTGTAATTTTTTTGTGTACTTTGATGTTAAATTTATGTACTACTAAACAAAATACGAAGACCGTGAAACTTCAAGTGAAGGAGGCAGTAGTCTTTCTGATATCTAAATCTCTTATCAGAGTATTTTCCTGTTACATATTCTTCAGTGTCCAAATGTTCTTGTGGTGTTAAACAGTGCTTTGATCACTCACTGTGGAGCTGAGAAGGCTCTGCTTACCACCTTACTATCTGTTGACGCCCTCAAGTTGTGATGATTGTACTTGACCTCCTGCATGGCTGTTTCCAGGGCAGCCTCAGTCCATGTATCAGAAGGCATTTTCATTTTTTGTACCATTCTTCTGTTGTCTGTAGGAGCAGTGTGTTCAATCCTTGGTCAGTCTCCTTTATCGTGATTAGGGAAAACACAATTTCCTTGGGGCGTATCCTTCCTGTTTGGTGCCACATGGCCTCACTAGTGTGTGTCTGTCCAGGCCCAGCTGGCAGAGGTGGGCTGGGTCACGCTGCTCTACGTCTCCTCGGCCACCGTGGTCTTCACCGGCTTCTGTGTGGTGCAGCAGCTCGTGTTCGTCCTGCGGGGCCAGACGGCGTATGAGTACAACAAGGTGAGTAGGGAGCAAGGCTGTGCTATGAACTGTACATGTATTTACTTTTCTGTTACTATCATGATAATGTTTGTGAACTTGTGTGTATAATTTTAATATGCAGCTCATCATCTTCATTGTCTTGAGCCATTGCTGATCCACTACAGGACAAAGCCCGTTCCCAACATTCTCCACCTCTCTCAGTCTGTTGTCAATGTGGCCGTCCTGCTCCAGCAAACCCTCTGGCTTTATCTCCACCTGGCCCTCTCCTTGCCCTGACTTACACACCATTTTAACAATTATAATTTTAGTGATGTTTTACAGTATCAAGAAGTCACCAAAATAGAGATCCTTGTTCACAAAACTTAACCAACCTCTTTTTTAGCATGAACTTTGATGGAAGAATTTTGTGTTAATAATATATGCTTGTTTCTTAAGATGTTTTGAACTTAATTTATTTCAGTTGCATTTGCAAAGCCATAATAAAATCAGGTATGAAAAAGTAGCAGTGAATTGTTTCATCTGCAAATGGCCATAAATCATTTTCAATGCATTTATCTAGGTATATAAAGTGTTATTCATTAATTACTTGTCATTACATACATTGTTTTATATATTTTCAAAGAGGTTGTTATTACTTAGTCCTGTGCAGCTGATCACTTGGCCTCTGTGTTACTTGGATAAATCATCATCATCATCATCATCATCGTTTAACGTCCATTTATTCCCTATGGTGGGGTAGGACGGGATATGAGCCTCCTCCACTGTTGCCGGTCCATAGCCATTTCTTCCATGATGTTCAGCCTCCTCATATCTTCCTCCACCACCTTTCTCCCCTTCCTGGCGTCACCGGAGCCGCCCTTTGCCATGTTTCAGGGCCTCCTCATGGTGCACCGCTCTGCCTTCCACAACTTCCTTCACGTGTTTGGACGGTACTGGATCCTGCACATCCTGATCCCCTTCCCTCGCCGCCGCACCGCCACGGACCCACGGAGTTTCCTCAAGATTGTCTGAGAGCATGTCAGCTCCCTGCTCTCCCCCGGGGCTGGTAACAACTCCTCAGAGCTTCTCTCACTCCAAAGTATTATCTAGTCTCCAAAAGGGTAGTGACCTCATAGGGATAATTTTACTACAATTTGTTTTTATTTCTATTTTGGGTTAAAAACAATGACCTCAAAAGTTGCATTAGTATTAATTAACTCTTTTCACAGCATCAACCTTCAGGCTTTTTTACTCTTTAGACAGCAACTCTTTTTTAGCCAAACAAGTATTTGGAACTTTATTTATATTCTGGAACCTAATGCGATGCTTCAGAGTGTCCTCCATCCATGCGATCTTCCATATCATTCATGGCAGCTTGAAATGAAGAAATGAAGTGTCTTCGACCTCCTCTAAGGAAATAGTTTTGTATGATGGGTTGTGTCGGGACTGACCATCACTCGAGACCTTTTACAACAGCGTATTGGCAGTGAGGCGTGGCGGCACTCACCTAAAGCCTCACCATAGGACAGGTCCGTAGTTGGTGATAAAAAGTGAAGTATATATGATATTTGTAAACCCCTTTAGACTAAAGTTTATACTTACATATATCAGTAGCAGACATATCATAATGTAAGGGCAATGTAATATTTTTCCAATCTAAAATTTACAACACATTATGTATTTTGAGATGAAGAGAAAAGGTCTTGGTGGTGGACTGTGGAAGAGTTGCATTTTGCATTATCTAATTGACAACTGTAAAATTACTGTCATCATGAATTTCACCATTTTATAAAGGAACAAGACAAAATTAGGTTACCTTTCTATATTGTATTTCTATAAACACTTCAACACATTTTAACAGAAAGTTTTGACTAAGTAAAATATCATTGCTATTGGTTTCTATCATGTAACAGTGCCAGAAGTAAGCAATGATACTGCTGTGTTCTGCTTGTGGCACATATTATTTCACAGTGATGGTACTATTTTTATCACCAACCATTGTGTTATCCCATCGCCACACTGTCACCAACTCACTGCAGCACATCCCTGGAGCATATCATGTCACAGCTGCTTCCCATACAAGAATACTCAACCTATTGACATGCAACAGCAGACATACTAACCATCATAAATCATCTTTATATACATGCACAAACGGGGTATACAATGTACAATGTTTTTACCACACAAGTCATTTTCAACTGGAGCTTTGGAGTTAACATTCAGCACCTTTCTTATGCACTGTATGAAACACACCTCGTAGTCATCCTTGCACAGGTGCAGAACGGTTCTTGTCGTAGGTGTTCCTTGTTTCCTGCTGCTAAGTCTTGGTGCAGGCCCTAGCGAATGACACGCAGCACCAAAGTAATGGATTAGGTAGAATGTTCCTAGTCAGATTCTTTCTAGATCCTCATATCCTTTCTAGGGCTGGAATGAGTATATTTTGTATATTGTATAGATGTTTCGTTGTTGCCAGTGTCTGCTCCAGTACAGAGGCAGGAAAATCACTCAGGCTTTCATTCCTTCATCGGGATGTTTGTCCTTGGTTTACCAACTCACATAACTAAGAGTATATACTTCTTAAGAACATTTTTCTCCACAGAAACTGTTGCCTATTACCAACTATACTTTTTAGTTTAACAGTACAGTGTTTGAAGAAATTTCCTCACAATTTACATTTGGACTGTATCATTGTAGCCCCTCTCCTGACTTGGGTTGTTCCTTGGGAGAGGCTGAGAGAGGCGATGGTGGTGTTGCTGTACTGGAGCAGAACAGTGCTAAAGGCGGGCTAGGCCCTTCCGTCATGTGCTTGTAGATTGCATGATAACCAACATACTGGGCAGATGTAGAGTATGCTAGAAGGACATTAGTTTTTTCACCTATCCTTGCACCTCCTCTCCTGCTGCTATCACTTCCACTGTCTTATTGGATGCTTTCCAGCAGCACACCAGATATGATTAAGAAGCTGTTGTTGCTCAATTTGCATGTTTCTTTCATATCCTTGCTCTAAACACTTCACTTGACTCCCTCCGAATATTCTGAACTTTGCATTTCTGAATTCCTCAGTGAAAGAGTTTCCAACATTGCTGTGATACTTTTCATATCATTCCTTTGAATGTCCTTTGTGTACATATTTATATATACATATACATACATGAAAAATATATAAAGTAAATGTTCCTTTAATGTATAATTCTACAAATGTGTAAGAACAGATAACCTGCAACTTATAAAGTGCACTGCTGATATCAATGTAGTGTGGTGCAGCGAGCCACCTCGCCCCAGTGTGCCGAGGCCCCCTGGAGGAGCCTTGGTACTCTGTGTTTTGTATTTTGTTGTTTTTAGTTTATGTGTTTTATTGCTTTTCTTGTCTAAAATTGCTTTAAGGTCATTCCTCCACTTTGTACAGTAAATGAATTTCAAATCTGCCATCTTTCTTGAAAAATGACTGTTTGCAGAAAAGTGCTTGTTAAAGGGACTCAACCTTAATATTAGTAACCTGACTTAAGACTCATATAACCTGCCTAACTTAGGATTCCACCACCTGTCATGGTGTATGGTAATTTAAGGAGCCTGAATACAACCGAAGCTTCTTAATGTGAACTTTGGCTTAACCTCCGGTGACCATTAACCAGACCAAACCATAACAGGTCGCACATTGCTGGTCAATCTGGGCCTCTTCTGTTGTAGTGCCAGCAGCATGGTTGATTCCACTTTTCTCAAGAGAAGACAATCCCATTGATAATAAAGAATGATGTACACGTTTGAAATTCATTTTGTGTGGAGAAAAGATTAGTAATTTCTGCAATATTTCCTGGCCGGTGTCTCTGTATGTCTTGAGCGGTCTAGTCGTGCTGATTCCCGTAAACAACTTCATAAGACTTCCCTGGCTAGCAGAAAGGTGTTGTAGGTCTTCTGTGGAGACTGTTGATAAATGAAGCCATACCTGGTTGCTATAAGTATAATATTACTTTCACTGTGTTTCGTGAAGTTGTTGATCTCTTGATAATGGCTTGTTACATTACATCTTTGTGGGAAGAGATGTTTTATTGTTGTTTTCATTGTTGTTTGTGAACATCAATGTTTGGGTCTTTTTAGATTCATTATGCTTATTATGATTATTTATATTTAGTACAAAGTATTATGTGATTTTTTTAAATATTTCTATACCAAAGTAGATGGAATCATCATCAGGTATTAACATGATACTCAGTGATTTGCATTCCAAACCCTTATCTCTCTTGCACTCACACACACACACTCACACACACACCACGCCACGCCACGCCACGCCACACCACACCACACCACACCACACACACACACACACACTTTTTTCACACAGAGCTTGTGATTGTGAATCTGAGATTGAGTTGATTAATGCGATTTCTTAGGTGCCAAATCTAAGGTGTTATTTATCAATTATAGAAGTTATGCTTCTCATTTATTCTTGCACGGCAAGTTTTTACAGCTGCCACTTTTATGCAACTAAATACTACTTAAGAGCTTTTTACAACTGAAGAATTATAATTGTAAGGCTACAGTAAGTTGGGAAAGATAATGGGATAGGGATGGGAGGTGGAAAGGCCAAAAGTTAAGACAGAAGAGGTGGAGAGTGTTGACAAAGGGATTGTTTATGGTCCCCTGTTGTAAGGTGGAGGTGAACACTGCTCTAAAAATATTAAAACTCATTGCAGTTAAGTGATTTAAGGAATGTTACATGAGAGGTAAGATTCCACGGGTCTTGCTGCTTAATGCTGGTAGACCAAGCTACAGAATGATACATTTAAACTGTGTTATAATGAAGTCAGAATAAGTAAGGTATTTTATAATTGATTTTTTTATGAAATGATAAAGATTGAAAAAAGGTTGTGAATGAGAGTTGCAACAAAGCTATTTTTTTCCCTGTGTAATGTATTGATGTGGGATTTGCTCACTACTTTAAAATAATCTGTGAAAGCAGTCCTCCACCTCTCTGCTCTTGTGTGGCTGTTGGCATGGAGTGTAATGTCAGCTCAGCATGTAACACAACCTTCACCCACCCTAAGTTTATATATTTCAGCATAAAAAAATCTATACATGGTCACATTGTTTGGGGAAGACCTTCATCTCCGGTCACAATATATGTTGTGCTGTTAATATTTGCGTCTATGTACACTTCAGCTTCGGTCACAATGCATTGAGCGTTACACTGCACTGCACTTATTAAGATTGCTGCACTTGGGTGTCGTCCATTACCATAGACTAGCACTTTATGTACCATGATTATCTTATTTACAGAAAATACATGATAAACGCTGATCCACATGGTTTGTCTAGACCTCTTGCCCTCTTGCTTTTTTTTTTATTAGCGGGCTTTTTTATTGTTGTTTCATTTTTTTGTCCCCTTGTGCTGTATCCTTTGCTGTAAAAAAAAAAATGGTGGGCGGGGTCAAGGATGAGAGACATATTGTTTGTCTCTCATCCTTGGGCGGGGTTGACTTTGGCTGCAGAGCAAGGAAGGGGAGGGAGTGGGCAAGGGCAGGGTGTGAACGTGACCCGTGAGAGGCGGCCCACCAGGTGCACTGTTCCAGGGTCCAGCAGGGGGAGAATAAATGCAAATGAATGCAAGGCGAGAATAAATCACAGCCTTGCCAGGAGAAACAGATAGTGGCTGATGGATGCCGCAGTTTTTTAATGGCAAATAATAATGACCATTAAAAAAAAAAAAAAAAATGACATCTTTGCATCTTTGCTGCTTTGAGACTCTCGTCTCTTTCTCTTCTGTATTGTATCGCTAACCACTCAATCGTTGTCCAGTATTCAGTCACTGTCTCCTGCATGATGGTGTTAAGTAGCCTACCACATTACTTTTATCATGTTACTGGTGCCTGGAGTGCCATGACTCAGCAGATTTTGATTGGCTGCTGGTCAACGGGGGAAGGAAAACGGGAATCGGGGAAAGGGGAGGAAGGGAGGGGTGACGGGCGGGAAGGCAGGCGGAGGAAAGCAGCGAACCCCCGCTCTGTCCCGCTCTGTAAGTTAGACGGAGGGTGATGGCGCAAAATGCTAAACAAGACAAGTTATATAACACAAACAATAATAAAGGCGCTACTCGAAACTTTGTTGGCCTGTCACATTACTGAAAAGTTGTCTTTCAAATGAGACTTCGGTCATGCGAGCTTCGGACCCTGGCGAGACGTGGGCGTAAAATTCTTTCATTCAACAATTGCAAGAGCAAGTCCCGGCCCCCGCTACAAGCTGGCAATTTTCAATAATCGCTGAGTGACTTAAGACTATCCACACGCTGTCCTGATGACCACCATCAACTCGGACTCTTGTGAAACTCTCTGGAGAGGGTCAAATATGAGCCAAGCAACAGTGGCGCCGCTAGTCTATGAAACACCTGCCTGTGCCGCGGCCGGCGTGGCGTAAACCACGCGGCGTCTCAAGATAATCCCTGTCACTTAATCCCACCAAGCCACGCAACAAAATTCTCTCTCTCTCTCTCTCTCTCTCTCTCTCTCTCTCTCTCTCTCTCTCTCTCTCTCTCTCTCTCTGTGTGTGTGTGTGTGTGTGTCTCGCAGTATTAAGATAGCACACACACACACACAGGAAGGCCACATTCTTGGAGAAGGGTGTCGCCTAACACCAGATGAGGACTGGTCACCATCGCCAAGGTCCAAAATTAGTCTACTGACCGATCCATCTCGCTTATGGCAGACAAAACGACCACAAGAACAAGCACTTAAGGAAACACTATACTTGGCTGACCCCTTACCCCTCCATCTGTCTGTCTATCTATTTATATCTATTCCCTTTATCGATCTCTATATGTAGACACTAAACTTGACTGACCTACCCTCCTCTCTCTCTATCTATCTATCTACTCTCTTTATATACGTAGACCCTATACTCGGCTGACCCACCCTTCTCTCTATCTATCTATCTATCTATTCTCTTTATATACGTAGACCCCATACTCGGCTGACCCACCCTCCTCTCTATCTATCTATCTATCTACTCTCTCTATCTATCTATCTATCTCTATGAGCCTGAGCATATACAATGAAGAGAAATTCCTCCCCATTGTCTTTTTATTATTATTATTATTTTATTTTTTTTACAGTAGAGGAAGCAGCTCAAGGGCAAATAAAAACACAAAACACAAAAGCCCTTCATCTTTGCTCCTGTGAAAGCAAATAAATGCCAGCTAATAAATATTATACGTTGAAAACAAACATATAAATAAAAAAATAAAAAAACTTATCTCGAAAACCTTACAATTTGCGCGACAATAATCAGTTTTAGCACAAGTGGATCGCAACTCACAATTTTTATAAGTTTATTTAAAGAGTCTTATACGTACTTAGATATAAAAAAACACCCTCTTATCATTGTTTTTCTCTCTCTCTCTCTCTCTCTCTCTCTCTCTCTCTCTCTCTCTCTCTCTCTCTCTCTCTCTCTCTCTCTCTCTCTCTCTCTCTCTCTCTCTCTCTCTCTCTCTCTCTCTCTCAATATAGTTTTTGTTTGTTTGTGATGGCAAGCACTTCCCTTTTTACCCTTGCTGTTAATGTTGATGTTGATGTTGTTGTTGTTGTTGCAAAAATACGCATCAATCAATCAAGCAGTCAGTCACCTAATCTAAATGGAGGTCACACTATTAAAAAGATGCCTAACCACCTAAGTCAGGGGTTCCCAACCTGGGGTACATGTACCCCCAGTGGTACATTTGCACTTTTCAGGGGGTACATTGGGTCCGAGAGAATAACCACTACTGTACAATACATGGTGTTGTAATCTGCATTCAAATTGCACAACGCCATGTTTTTTTTTTTCAATTTCCGCATTTTAGTAAGCAAAACTGTTATTTAAATTATATCATCAGTCTACACATACATACTTCATTATAAAATAATATGAAAATATTACAATTTCATCGTTTTTATCCTAAAATTTTAGGGGTACACGGGAACCTATAAAAATGCCCAAGGGGTACAGAGGAACAAAAAGGATGGGAACCCCTGCCCTGAATGGATAATGGTAATGGTAATAGACTAATAATAATGGTGATGGTGATGGGTGTGATATTCTTCCCTAGTGATGGTGCCGTTCAGATTGAAATATTCGCATCGAGTCATTTGTCCGTATGAACGTCTCGGCCCCTTCGTTCGCCTGTTAGACAGCCTCGCACCCATACGCTCCAGCACAGCACACCACCGGAGCGCAAGGCGGAGACTCTACCACGGGACTATGGGAGCCCCCTATTGTGTTCCTACTTCCTACAACTCAAGCGCAAAAACAAAACGAAAACAAAAAGGCTCGCTCAGCACTGCTCCTATATAAGCCAAAAGAAAAAGAGCGGCCAAGAGAGAGATCAAGGGGCTGAAAGTGAGAGTTCAATATTGTGTTCCTGCTTCCTTCTCTTCTAAAGACAATGGTCCATCTTATTATACGTACCGAGCTTCCTTTGTACCATTTCCCAAGGCCACGGAGAAGACTGACCGAATTATCATGGGTGACTTTTTTCCCGTTCAAGTCTTTTGAGTTTCCTGGTGCTACTTCCACGTGTGTCCTTAGCTGTATGAACACAGTCTGTACTGCCTGGGGGTTGGGATGGCATGCTCCTCCCTTCTCCTTCTTTGTTTACTTGCAACAATAAACTATCAATATATCAGAGGGTGTCTAAAACTAGCTAATCACTAGTACCCTTAGTTGTATAATCACACTCTGTACTGCCTGGGGGTTGGGATGGCATGCTCCTCCCTTCTCCTTCGTTGTTTACTTGCAACAATAAACTATCAATATATCAAAGGGTGTCTAAAACTAGCTAATCACTAGGATCATGATCTCTCTTTTGGCCGCTCTTTTTCTATTGGCTTTTATAGGAGCAGTGCTGAGCGAGCTGTTTTGTTTTCCTTTTGTTTTTGCCCTTGAGCTGTTTCCTCTTCTGTAAAAATAAAAATAAAATTACAACGTGCGTCTCTACTGTGCTGACCCACCCTCCTCTATCTATCTATCTATCTATCTTACACGAGGAAACTCAAGCAATGACAAACTATACTGTAGAGAGGTTTTCATAATGATTTCTATGCCCGTATTCTTCAACGTGTCGTCACCTTTATTTGTCTCTTTGAAAAGCCTCTCGTAGAAGTTGCTGGGATTCTCATGGACTGTTTTGCGAACCTTGTGATAGTTTTACACGACTTCTGCGCCTTGGACGGGAAAAGTCACCCATGAAAACCTTCTCTGCATGTGGCGTTGTGAAATAGTCGTAGTAAAGCCCCGAGACTTTTATTTATATGTACCCTCGTTACCTACGTGTGTGTGTTGTGTGTGTGTGTGTGTGTGTGTGTGTGTGTGTGTGTGTGTGTGTGTGTGTTGGGGGTGGGTGTGGGTGTGGGGGAAGAGGAGGAGAACCCAATACTCGCACCTTTTTTTTTTATACAGCAAGGGAAGCAACTTAAGGTAAAAAAAAACAAAAGAAAAACGCAACAAAAAAGACCAGCAAAAAAAAAAAAAAAAAAAAAAAAAGGAGTGAGAGGCCACGAGGGAGGTCACTTAGGTTAGTATTATAAGAAACTTTCGCTTCTCACATCAACTATTTCTAAAGGTCAAAGAGGAGGTCAGTCGGGTTCTAATGAGTGTTTCTTTAGTTTCACGGTACAGAGGAAGGGTCAAACTAACACCAGGGTCATAAAACTACTCCTGGAAATGCCTACAACTCCTATGAAAGCCTTGTCAAATATGTGTTCTTGGGCGACGGGATGTCATATGGTACGACTCTTTATTATCTCAGCCTCCACTTTACATTTCTATATCTTCTTCTTCCTCTCAAAATTTCATACGGAGCTCCCAATTCCTTGTCATGGGAAGCCTTGCCTTGCCGCTCCCATCCCTCCATAGTTACGCCAGCGAGGACGAGGCAGGAAGAATTAAAGACGCGTATTATTAAACCATTCGAGAAAAAGCCTTATTATAACTATTTCGTCTCTCGTAGAAGTTGCATGGGCTCCCAATTCCTTTTCATGGGGAGCCTTTGCCTTGCCCCTCCCACCCCTCATAGTTACGCCAGCGAGGAGAATTAAAGACGCATATTATTAAACCATTCGAAAAAACTTTATTACCACTATTTCGTCTCTCGTAGAAGTTGTAGGGGTTTCCATGGGTGGCTTCTTGGGTAGTTTTGCAAGGCTTCCGCGCTGTGAAAGGTAAAACACTCATGATAACCCGATGTAGCTCTTCTCTCTCCTCAAAGAATCGTCCTGACAAGTTGTAGGGTTTCCATGGGTGCTTTCTTGGGTAGTTTTGCAAGGCTTCCGCGCTATGGACGGGTAAAATACTCGTGACAACCCGATATAGCTCTTCTCTCTCCTCAAAGAATCGTCCTGACAAGATGTAGGGGTTTCCATGAGTGGTTTCTTGGGTAGTTTCTGCGCTGTGAAAGGTAGAATACTCATGACAACCCGATGTAGCTCTCCTCTCGCCTCAAAGAATCGCCCTGACAATCCCAAACGAGTGTATGCCGCAACTCGCTCGCCACCCAAGCCTTGCGGCCTCTGCCTGCGAGTGGGCTAAAAGCGTCCCTCCTTTATCAGTCTGTTATACTCAAGGACGCCGCGCTAAGATTGTAACGCAGAGAGGCAACAGCAGCGCTCTTTTCTTTTCTTTCTTTACAGCAAGGGAGGCTCTTAACCCCTTGACCGCGGATGTCCTACAAGAAGACATCACCAAGCTACAGGAATGGAACAAAAAGTGGCTGCTACAATTCAATGAGGAAAAATGTAGTCCTGCACCATGGGAGAGGATATCCAGCATACCAATACCACATGAGAAACACTCCACTATCCACCACAGAGGCAGAGAAAGACCTGGGAGTGTATGTTACCAGGCTACCAGTGAAGGGATATCCAGCATACCAATACCACATGGGAAACACTCCACTATCCACCACAGAGGCAGAGAAGGACCTGGGACTATAATATGTTACCAGGCTACCAGTGAAGGGATATCCAGCATACTAATACCACATGGGAAACACTCGACTATCCACCACAGAGGCAGAGAAAGACCTGGGAGTGTATGTTACCAGGCTACCAGTGAAGGGATATCCAGCACACCAATACCACATGAGAAACACTCCATTATCCACCACAGAGGCAGAGAAGGACCTGGGACTATATGTTACCAGGCTACCAGTGAAAGCCGAATCCGTGACAATCGCAGCGGACGGGTTAAAGGTGAAAAACGAAAAACAGCAACATAAAAACACGCTATACGATGCTCCGACAAAAGAAAGAAAAACGAGAGGCCAGAATAGGTCAGTTTCTGGTGGAGAGGTAGGTGCCTTGATGCCCAGCCGCTCTCCTCGCTGCTCCACAACAATGCTCCTCATGCCATTTCTCTGGACCAGTTTTATTTCAAGCGTGCGCCCCGCGACCCATAGTACACGTGATACCGAGAAGCGTACCTCCCGCCGTCTGGTATTTGATCCTTATTCTATTTTTAAGGAGTCGGGACCCAGTAAGGTGAGTAAAGTTGGGAAAATACGCTACTAGCTGCGCGTGGACGCTGTGCTCATCTCCGTACCATTATCCCTTGAGCTTGTGGTTAGTGAGAGCCATTAATTCGTGTCACAGGGCCAGTGCAGCATCCTGGTCACCATAGTTTACCCTCCTCAGCTTTCCCCAGGTAGGATGAACAGCTGGGTAGGCTATACGCTCCGACTGCCTAGGCCGGGATTCGAACCCAGACTCGCAGATTCGTAGTTTGGCACGCTAACCACTGCACCACCAAGACGCGTGCAGTGCAGACCGTGCTGTGGCGCAATGCGTGCTTTGAAGAATCACTCTCTAACGTCTAGAACATTTCACGTCGAGACACTCCCTCTCCCGCCACCCAAATATATGCCAAGACCGTGTGCCCCTCCGCTTGCCCTTGCCTGTTCTCCCTTCAAGCACCGCCCCGCGTTTTCTTCCTGCGTAGACTCCTCATCAGCTTCCTATATTCGGGGTCAGAAGCACATTAATCTAACACACCGGAGAGTAATGGGTGCCCGTGTTGTCAGGTGTCAGGGGGGTACACCTTCTAGGGGTACGGATGTGTATGTCAGACTGCATCCCATTTTGCGGCTTTTATAAATAGCTCTGGAGACATTCGCCCCGGGCTTCATATTAATTTCAAAACTCTTCGCACGCTCGTTAAGGGAACATCAAGGGGCGTGAGGGCAGAGGAGAGCACTTGGCCCACACGCAGCACACTGTTAACTACACCTGATGAGCCGCATAACGACACTACGAGCAGGGAGTGGCGTTATAGTGGCGTTTTATCACCTGTCTTCGCTCAGGTACTCATCACACGTGGATCCGCTTTTAGGAGCAGCAGACTACCACCACCACCACCACCACCATCTCGCCTCCTCATGGTCCAGTGGCTGCTGCAGGGGACGGGAGGGGCCGAGCAGTCTCCCGCGCTGCAGAACCTGACTGACCCGCGCCATGGCTGGGTGAGTCCCGACGGAGGGCAGGACGAGGCCGCCCCTGCCGATGATAAAGTGAAGTGTGAAGGGACTCGTGGGACGGCGTGCGGGCGTGCTTTATCATTTTTTATAGCTTCGCTCTTCATAAGTTCAGTTCAGTGTGTGTGTGTCAAGTTTTATTGCTGGTTTTCGTGCGTGTTTTGAAGTGCTGTAAAACAAATGGTACTCCTGTTTTACCTATCGACCTAATGGTCAGGTGTCGGCGGGAGTGTCGTGTTGTATGGTGGGTCGTAACTCGTCGTGTCATTGAGAAGTGGTGGGTGGCACGCGTCTTTGATCTCTCGAGGCAAGAAGAATCCCCTCGAGATCTAACGCGTCTCGTTTGGGTTATATTTCGACAGCGCGGCGCTAAATAGCCGAGTGTTTACTGATTTAAGCACTTGTTTGGCCAGTAACTCACTCCCCTTTGTATACAATATGAAAAACAAGCGATCTCCTTACTCAGAGGCTCCGAGATGCTGCGGAACGGGGCTGACAGCAGGGAGGCGGAGCTCGAGACGTACCTTCATGATCTGTGCTCTGAGGTGACGCTGTGGAGCAAGAAGGAGGGATTCTTCAGCCACTATGTTGAGCAGATCGACGAGCAAGTATCCGAAGACTTCCTGGCAAAGTTCGGCAAGCTGAAGACCGATGAGGCGCGCTTCCGCAAGATGTGGGAGATCAAGGTGTGTGTGTGTGTGTGTGTGTGTGTGTGTGTGTGTGTGTGTGTGTGTGTGTGTGTGATAGGGAGCTGTTGGAAGATTGATGGTTGTTATTCACATATTGGTAGTAATGTGTGTGTGTGTGTGTGTGTGTGTGTGTGTGTGTGTGTGTGTGTGTGTGTGTGTGTGTGTGTGTGTGTGATTGGGGAGTTGTTGGAAGATTGATAGTTGATGTTGATGGCTGTTATTCGCATATTATTATTATTAGTATAGTAGTTGAAGTGTAGAAGTAACAGTAGTAGTAAGTAGTAGCAACAGTAGTAGTAAGTAGTAGTAAGAGTAGTAGAAGTAGTAGTGACAGTAGTAGTCGCACCTAGTAACACCGTGCCCCCAGCCGCGCGTAACCGGGGCTGTGTGTTGCAGCCTATCCACACACTCAAGGTGCAGAGCTTCTACAAGGAAAAGAGCCGCCAGGTCTCGGAGGAGCGGCGCGCTGACGGCAACAAGGCTTTCCAGAACAAGAAGTACCAGCAGGCCCTCATCCTGTACTCCCAGGCGGTGATGCGCGCGCCGTACGACGAAGGTGAGCGACCCGCAGAATGACCTGAAGGAGGCTTTGGGTCGTTACTGAAGGTGGATTTAGTAATTAATTAACCTGTTTTCTGGGTACTCATTCTTGTTTCTTTCATCGGAGAAGCGTCTAACGGGCTTTTTTTGTTGTTCTATTTGTTTTTTACCCTTGAGCTGCCTCCCTCGATGTGAAAAAAAGTATTAGTAACCTGATTATAATTTCTTGCGGCATGTTGGTGCAATTGCTCTTAACTTACGACTGATTAATATTAGCGGCAAGGGTGGAATCTTTTTGCAGCCTGTTGGTGAAGTGATTCTTGATCGATTCTTAAGTGAGAATAATAAATACTAGACGCATGATAAAAAAAAATTGCTGATATATCCTTCATTAAGAGTCATACCAAACACGACTGCCGTACGATAATATGCAACAAACAATACATGAGACGAACGAGAATATAGAAAACAGTGAGCCAGAAAACGGCCATGTGCTGCTCATTTAAACCATTCTGTAAATAATATAAAGTAAAAAAAAATGAAAATATATATCGACATGAAACCCGAACTATGTGTCACGAGCTCTCTCTCTCTCTCTCTCTCTCTCTCTCTCTCTCTCTCTCTCTCTCTCTCTCTCTCTCTCTCTCTCTCTCTCTCTCTCTCTCTCTGAAATAGCAGCAACTCAATAATAAAGCGAAAAATGGTACACTCCTAAAAGGTCTCAATGTCTTTTTCTCTCTCGTGATCCTTGCAGGGGACAGCTACGCCCTTGCCCTGGCCAACCGATCCGCCGTGCTGCACCACCTCGGAGACCACCGCCGCTGCCTCACTGACATCGATCTGGCGTTCAGGGCTGACTACCCGCCCGCCCTGGCCTACAAGGTGAGAGAGAGAGAGAGAGAGAGAGAGAGAGAGAGAGAGAGAGAGAGAGAGAGAGAGAGAGAGAGAGACCCATTAGCCTAGCCATCTTATCATCACGACACCTAAAATAACGTTCCAACACCCCAACATACCACGCTTTCACCTCCACACATCACCCCCACCACCACCATCACCACCATCACCATGTCCCTACCTTCCACCACCTACCCACCCTCACCACCTCACCACCCACCCACCCTCATCACCACCCTGCCATCTTAAATATACCCTCACCACCCATCACTACCACCTTCAACACCCATCCACTACATCACCTATCCTCCACCACTATATTCCACAATCACACCCCATTCCTAGTATTCCACCTCACCTTGTTAACTCTTCCCTTAGTGCCCATCACCACGGTCAATATCCAACAACCTCACTATGTACCCCATCACACCATCACCTTGTATATACACCCATCACGCCCCATCCTGACCAACCCATATACCTTAATAACCCACGGAGTAACCCATTCCCATCACCACCTTCGTACCCTCTTCCATATCCAAACAGGTGCCTGATTGTCACCTATCCCATCACCCATTATTAATCATTACTATCCCATCACCAGCATCACTCTCCCATCACCTCGTTCATTCCCTTCCATCATGTCCAGGTGCTTGATCGTCACCTATCCCAACACCACCATCACCAATAACCACCATCATCACTTCCTCTATTCCCTTCCTTCATGATTTTAACAGGTTTTGGATCGTCGTGGGCAATGTTACCTCAAGCTTCGTCAGTACAGGGCGGCCGAGGAGGCGTTCACAGCGGCAGCCAAAGCCCTCTCCGCCTCAGACCTCGCCGATAAGAAGCTCGTGACGTGGCAGAAAGACCTCGCCAAGAAGATCGACTTGTCTCAGACGCAGAAAGAGGATGAGGCGGGTGAGGAGAAGGAAGAGAAGGAGGAGGAGGAAAGGAGGAGGGAAAGGGGTGTTTTTTTTTTTTATTCGTTTTTTTTTTAGGTGTGTGTCGTCTTCTGTCAGTCTGTCTTGTTTTTTTCTCGTTTTTTTGTCTGGTCTGTTTATCTTTTCTGCCATATTTCTGTCCATTTGTCTGTCTAACCCTCCCGACTCGCACACACATTAATTTTCTCTCTCTCTCTCTCTCTCTCTCTCTCTCTCTCTCTCTCTCTCTCTCTCTCTCTCTCTCTCTCTCTCTCTCTCTCACACACACACACACACACACACACACACACACACACCTGTTTATCTTACTTATTTTTAGGAACTCCCCGGTCTCTCTCTCTCTCTCTCTCTCTCTCTCTCTCTCTCTCTCTCTCTCTCTCTCTCTCTCTCTCTCTCTCTCTCTGTGTGTGTGTGTGAGAGAGAGAGAGAGAGAGAGATACACGACTACTCACTGACACATAATGCGAGCGAGAGGCAGTCAACCAACGAACACTCAGGGTCATAAATTATTTTTTGATCCCACACTTGAGAAACATTCGTATATTTCACTCGACTTCGATGACTTCTTATGTTCGTGAAAATACACCCAACATTATTTTGCATGCAGAATAGGATGCGATATATATTCACCTAATTTCCTCCCTTAGCAAATTATATAGTTAGAAAGGATGAAATACTAGACGATGCTGCTTCTGTGCAAAATATCTACGTCATAAATTTAACTCCCTCAATGATCTTCGTTGTTTGGTGAAGTAGGGTTAGACCGTCTCTCTCTCTCTCTCTCTCTCTCTCTCTCTCTCTCTCTCTCTCTCTCTCTCTCTCTCTCTGCTCCGCCTTATTAGCAGGCTTAACGTTATAAAAAGATTCCCTCCCTCCATACCTCATTTTCTCCCTCTTGACAGTATTTTTTCCTCTCATTTTCCACTTGCCTCGTCTTCCTCCTCCTCTACTTCTTCATCCATCCTCTTCCTCTTCCTCATCTTCAACCATTCCCTACAATTTCTTCTCCCTCCCTCTTTCCAACCTTTCTATAATTTCCCCCTTTTTTAACTATATACTTTCCGCATTTTCATTTATCATACCTTTCTCTTCGTCCTCCTTTTCGCTATCTTCATCAATCCTCTCCCTCTTCACTGTTGCAATCGCTCCCCCCCTCCCCTCTCATTCTCCTTTCCCTTCTCCCCGCCTTCCTTCCAAAGATGCTTCCTCTCATCTCATCCCTTCTCGAACTCTCTCCCTTCCGCCTCCCTATTCATCCCATCCTCTTTCTGCTCCCTCTCCTCTTCCTCCTCGTCATCCATCACCTTTTTAAACTGTTATGTTTAACCTTCCCTCATCATTCTCAGGTAAATTTGAAGATTACTCACGAATTACCTTGGCGAAACACTTTTTTCTGACGTTATTAGAATCTGAATACCGCTTCCATTGTGTCACTATATTTTTTTTGTTTGTTTGTTTGACGCCCCCCCCCCACTCTGTCACCCATCCCCTGTACAGAGAAAGAGGTTTACGAGCGATTTATTTTTTATTTTATTTATTTTTTACAGCAGAGGAGTCAGTTCAAGGGCATAAAAAAGGTAACAAATGTGAAAAAAAAGCCCGCTACTCACTGCTCCTAAAAAGATTTATAACAAACGTATGATGTCTTTTCCTCACTCCTTTTCCTTGTCACCTTTTTTCTTTATTATTCTCTTTTTTTCTTTACGCTCTGTTATTATTTTTCTTCCTCCTCCTTTGTTTTCTTTTCCTCTTCTTCCTTTTCTTTCTCTTTTCTGCCTTCTTTTTCACTAATTATATAAATCACAAACATGGTATATTATAAGAAGATTAATATTTAAGTAAATTCTATCAGTCGTTAGAGGAGTTAGAGGAATATACAGGTCGGTATTATAAGACAGTTTCGCTTCTAACATCAGCTATTTCTAAAGGTCAAAGAGTTGGTCAGTCGGGTTCTAATGAGTGTTTCTTTAGGTTCACGGTACAGAAGAAGGGTCAAACCACCACCAGGGTCATACAACTACTCCTGTAAATGCCCACAACTTCTACGAAAGCCTTGTCAAATAGGTGTTCTTGGGCGGCGAAATGTCTTTTAATACGACCCACAGCCTCTTCCTCACCTTCCTCCTCTCTTACCCCCACAGAGGAGTCGTGTCCCTCGCAGAGTAGCAGCGCGGCCAGTCTGTTCGGGGGCGCCAGTGCCGTGCTGCCCAACGCCTCCGCCGCCGTCTCCCTCCACGTGTCCAAGGACGAAGGTAAACAAACAAGCGCGTTCGAGTGTGCCGGAGGAATATCACATTGTCGTACTTCTCTTTCTCTGACTTTTCTCCTTAATATTTTGCTGCTTGGCTTTTATTTTTCACTATATCTATATTTTTTTTTTCATTAGTTTGTTTGTTTGTTGTATATACTCCTCTCTGTGACTTCCTCTTCAATATCTTGGTTCTTGGCTCTCCTTTTCGTTCTTCTATATTTTTTTCATTAGAACCCGTGTTAATCTATTTATATCAACCTATCTATCTACCTATCTGTATCTATTTGTGTACATCTAAATATCTATCTATGTGTATCTATCTACCTGTCTGTCAATCTGTCTGAATTTTACTACTTGCTTCTACAACAATTATTATCTAAAAAGTATAAACAAAAATGGCTATATGATTCTCTCTCTCTCTCTCTCTCTCTCTCTCTCTCTCTCTCTCTCTCTCTCTCTCATTTTACTCGCATTGCCCAAAAAGACGGATGGGACCTCATGGTGAAATCTATGAATGACACGACTTCCTTTCTTCAATCATTATTACGTATGCATGTCCTGGATTGATTTAATATTCTTTTCTTGGTGTTTTCTTTTACGTTCTTCTATTCCTGTTCTTTTGTGGTGGAAGGCGTCGTGAATTATAAGGCTACGTTCGTTCGGTTCCACGTTAGTTCATGCAAGGAAAGAATGGCTCATATTTTTCACGGCATGTTATAGGAGTGTCAGGTGATAGGCTATTCTCTGTTCCTGTTTGGTTTTATAATAGTATAGCTTGGTAGTATATTTTTTTGTAACTATTCATCTCCTTAATCATCTATTTTGCATTTTTCTTTCTTTTCCTTTTATCTTTTTCTTCTTTTCTCCTTTCTTTTCTCTATCTTCTTTTCTCCAGCTTGGTAGTATATCTTTTGTACCTATTCATCTACTTAATCATCTATTTTGCATTTTTCTTTCTTTTCCTTTTATCTTTTTCTTCTTTTCTCCTTTCTTTTCTCTATTTTCTTTTCTCTTTTTCTTCATTTATTTCTTCTTCTTCTATCTCTTACTATAATTGTTTCCCCCTCAAAAAATGGTGCTTTATCAATAGTTTCAGAAAGGGTTGATGAATGTGGTTTCCTTGACAGACATGCATTTGAATTAGTAAAAAAACGACCTGGGATTAACTTTAAATATTAGCTATCAATAGACTTTTGTTATATAATATTTGGGTGTTCCTCTTTCTCTTTCTTTTCTCCTTTTCCTCTTTTTACTCTTTTTCTCTCCTTTTCTTTCTTCTATTCTCATTCTTATTTCTGTCTTTCTTGTTTTCTCTCCTTTTCTTTCTCTCTTATTTTCTCTTTTTCTTATTTCTTTTTCGTCTTTTAACTTTTTTCCTCTTTTTTCTCTATTCTCTTTTTCTTATTTTCTCTCCTTTTCTTTCTTTCTTATTTTCTCTTTTTCTTCTCATTTCTTTTTCGTCTTTTAACTTTTTCCTCTTTTCTCTCTCTTTTCTCTCTCTTTTCTCTCTTTCTATGCATCTCTTGTAACCTAAAAGAAGCTCTGAAGACAACGAGCATATAAGAACTAAATTTCATAAAGCCCTGAAGATAACGAGAATACAAGAGCTAAATTGGGTAGGCCTACAAGGTGTTCATACTCTTGGTAGGCCGGTTCGCAGTGGTGAACAGGAAGGTGCCGGCGGGGAAGGTCCTGATGGCGGAGCGGCCCTACTCCTCTGTGCTCATGGACGACAAGAGCGGCTTCAACTGCACCCATTGCTACGCCAGGTGGGTGCAGGGGGAGGGGGGGGGGGGCGTGTGCTTACCTGTGTGTGAGTTTACCTGTGGGAGGAGGGGGGCTAGTGTGGGGGGGTGCACGTGGGAGTGGGTGGGTGTCGATTTTTTTATTTATTTGTCGTATATCTTTTATATCTGTTCATCTGTTTATTCATATCATTTGCATTCTTCTTTCTCATCGTTTTCTCTTTATATTCATTTCTCTTTTTCTTCTCCCTTCTCTTATCTCTCTTCCTTTATCTCTTTCTTCTTTTCTCTCTTTTTCTTTGCGTACAGATTGGTGGCGCCCGTGCCCTGCCGCTGGTGCTCCGGGGTCGCCTTCTGCAGCCCCAAGTGTCGCGACGTGGCCCTGGCGTCCTACCACCGCTGGGAGTGCCGCTTCCTGGACCTCCTAAAGGGCTCCGGGGTCTCCATCAACGTGCACCTCGCCCTCAGAGTCGCCACGCAGCACGGCCTCCACTTCTTCAAAAAGGTGAGGTGGCGGTGAGGGCTTGAGGGAGGCGGACGAAGGATCTTACATAAACTTTCGCCTCGTCTCTTTGCGATTCTTTTCTTTCCTTTTGCAAATCCGGTGTGTCTAGAATATAATGTCTCGGAATGCTAAGGGAAAGTTAGATATCAAGAACGGGGATTGCGTAAGGAAAATCAAGTATTAAAAGAATCTTGTGGGTGGAGATTGCTTAAGAAGACGCTGGGAGAGTTAGATATTAAGAACGGAAATTGCATCGTCAGGTCTGGCTAAGTTTGTGGTCTGGCAAGGGAACGGCAGGTTAGGGAACATAGAGTACACTGTGGACGGTACACGAGTCAATACCGATGTACATGACGCGTGGGGAAGACAAGTGGGGGACGGGGCCGCAAGTGGACGTTGAGGAATGGGTGAGGAGGGACAGGGGGCATTAAATTCTTATCGGGTCAATGCATGAGGGGCGGATGGCTGGCGGGCAGGGACGGGTTGCAGGGAGGAATGGTGTGAAGGTATTGCATGCACGGAGGGTGTGTGTGTGTGTGTGTGTGTGTGTGTGTGTTAGGTAATGTCTGCCGTCTCTGTCTGTCTCCATTTTGATGTCCTATTCGTCAAGTCATCCTTCTCCTTTCCTTTCTCTTCCTCTTCCTTTTCTTTCCTTTTATTTCTCTTCCTTCCCCTTCCTCTTCTTTCCTTTCCTATCATTTCCTTTCCTGTGTTTGTGTGTGTGTGTGTGTGTGTGTGTGTGTGTGTGTGTGTGTGTGTGTGTGTGTGTGTGTGTGTGTGTGTGTGTGTGTGTGTGTGTGTGTGTGTGTGTGTGTCTTACCTATTTGTTTACATGTTATTTTCAGAGGATTGGTTGAAGCTTGTAATTTCCCGTATATTATCTTTTTTTTCTTCTTCTTTTCTCTTTTTCTTCTTTTCTTTTTTCTTCGTTTCTCTTTTTTTTATTTTCTCATTCTTTTCTTTTTTCTTTTGTAATGTTCCTTCTTTTCTCATTTACTTCTTTTTTTCTCTTTTCCTTCTTCTTTCTTGCTTTCTCTCTTTCTTCTTTTCTCTCTTTCTTCGTTTCTCTCTTTCATTTCTCTCGTAAGTTCTCGTATACTACCACATTTTATCACACCATTCCCTTAACTCACAAACAAATATCTTTTCCACACACACACACACACACACACACACACACACACACACACACACACACACACACACACACACACACACACACTTTTAACTTGCTTCAACATTCCGTTCACCACTCATTTCATTTATCTATTTTATTTCATTTCATCTACTTTATCATGTGTGTAAAAGGGAATGATTAGCATGACCACAACCTCAATTCAACACGTCCACTAACTATCATAAACAACAATAAAAGATCGTCATAATGTTAAGCACAGCACGCATCACACTCCCCAGTTATAACGTGTCTCTTCTACTCTCTGATATGACGTTAATGGGTGACGTTATCTCGCTTTACTGATGTCTTATTCTTTAACCGCCTCAGCTCCTGATATTTACGAGTCGCCTTTTTCCCGCCTCTTAAATTGCCTCCCTGAGCTTGGCGCCAACTGCTTAGGTTCGGATTTTTCTTGTGTGGGTTTTCTCGTTGATTTCTTGCGTCTATTTGTGTTTTGTTTTTGGGGTTTTGTGTTGCCTGTGTTCGCTTTTTATCCTTCTTTTTTTTGTTATTTATTTTCTTTTTTTGTATCTTGCATTTATTCTTTCTTTCTTTCATTTTTTTCTTTCCTTCTTTCTTTCTTTTCTTCTTTCATTCACCCATTCATTCATTCATGCATTCATTCATTCATCAATTCTTTCTTTTATTTTTCTTTCTTTCTTTCTTTCTTTCTTTCTTTCTTTCTTTCTTTCTCTCCTTCCATTCATTCATTCATCCATTCTCTCTCTCTCTCTCTCTCTCTCTCTCTCTCTCTCTCTCTCTCTCTCTCTCTCTCTCTCTCTCTCTCTCTCTCTCTCTCTCTCTCTCTCTCTCTTTCCTTCTTTCTTTCTTTTTTTATTTCTTATTCATCTTTATCTACAATTTCCTTACGCTCGCTGCATCTTATCCACTTATAAATTCACTGACCTACTTTGCTGTGTGTGTGTGTGTGTGTGTGTGTGTGTGTGTGTGTGTGTGGCGGAGATAGCCCCTTGCAACATCCTCCCATTGTAGTTTCTTTCTTATATTATCTTGTGTGTTTGCTTTTCAATATAAGTACGTATGTATGTATGTATTTGTGTAAGTAAATAAGTATACGTCCGTCCCTACCTACTTACAAGCCTTCAAACCCTCTACCTACCTACTTTGCCTACTGCCTAATCTACCTACTTTACCTATCTACTTTACTTACTGCCTAATCTACCTATTTTATCTACATTTATTATAATTTTACTTTCCCTACCTACTTACTACTTGATCTACTTTACCTCTACTTTATCTACTTAACCTTCACTTCATCTACTTAACCTTTACTTCATCTACTTAAACTTTACTTCATCTACCTACCTGCCTACTTACCCACACGCCTTCGTACCTACACCCTCAGCTCCGGGATAGGTTGGGTCAGCCTCCCGTCCTGCCCTCAGCCTCCTCGCCACACCACCCTGAAGACTACCTCAGTTTCTACCACCTGGCGGGGCTGGAGGAGATGAGGTCCGCCAAGGACTTCTTCCACAGGACCCTCATCGCCGTCTTCCTCCTCAAGATCCTGCAGCGGGCGCACTTCTTCGGGAAATGGGACGATGAAGGTACGGAGGCTGCTGGTGATGATGGTGATGATAGTGGTGATAGGGATAGTAATGGTGGTGATGTTGCTGGTGGTGGTTATGGTGGGGGAAGTGATGGGGGTGGTGATAGTGGGGGTAGTGATAGGGGTGGTGATGGTAGTAGTAGTAGCAGTAGTAGCAATAGTAGCAGTTGTAGTAGTAGTAGTAGTAGTAGTAGTAGTAAGACGAAGAGGAGCAGAAAGAGGATGTCAATAAAAGTGATGAATATAAAAAAAGGCAAAAGAACCAGAGATACATGCGTTTGTTTAACCATGAAACAAATGTGACACGAGTAAACACGTTATCAATCTTGCTTTATGAATTAGGACAAAAAAGCTTCATATTTACGTATCGCATTATTACCAACGCTATTTATCATTGTGTGTGTGTGTGTGTGTGTGTGTGTGTGTGTGTGTGTGTGTGTGTGTGTCCCGCAGGCCCTCCGGACAAAGGACTGACGGAGGATGAGGCGTTGGTCGGCGGTCTCCTTCTGCGACACCTCCAGGTCTCGCAGTTCAACGCGCACGAGGTAAGAGATAGACAGATAGGTAGATAGACAGACAGACAGTAGTAGTTAGTTAGTTAGTTAGTTAGTTATATAGATAGATAGATGATAGACAGACAGACAGACAGACAGTAGTAGTAGTTAGTTAGTTTGATAGATAGATAGATAGATGGACAGACAGACAGACAGACAGACAGACAGATCGACAGACAGACAGATCGACAGACAGACAGATCGACAGACAGACAGATCGACAGACAGACAGACAGACAGACAGAAAAAAGAAAACGGAAATACCTTTACTACATAATTACACAAACTTTTAATTAACTTCTTCCCGTCTTTAGTTTGTATAGTTTTTAATTCTCCTCTAATAATTTTTCTTTGATTTCTTTTATATATTTTTTTTCTTCGTTTTTATTCTCAATGTATCTTCTCATAAAAGTCGTACCACCTTTTTCTGGCATGATGACTTTTCTTTTCCTAAACCAAATATTATCTTTTCTTTTCTTCTTTACTTACTTATTTACTTACTTTCCCTACTTTACCTACCTGTACTGTACCTATGCTTTACCTGTACCTACTTACCTGCTTGCCTATACCTGTATTTACTTTCTTTTTTATATTTTCTTCATTTTCTTCCTCCTCCTCCTCCTCCTCCTCTACTTTCCCTACTTTACCTACCTGTACTGTACCTATGCTTTACCTGTACCTACTTACCTGCTTGCCTATACCTGTATTTTCTTTCTTTTTTATATTTTCTTCATTTTCTTCCTCCTCCTCCTCCTTCGCCTCCTCCGCCTCAGCTCAGCGGGATGGGCTTCGCGGACGGTGACAACAACTACAAGGTGACGAAGAGCGTGTTCCTGGGTCTCGCGGTCTACCCAACGATCGCCTTCTGCAACCACTCCTGTTTTCCCGCCGTCGCCAGGTACGTAAGTGATGGCGGTGGTGCAGCGTTGTCAAATTATCGTACTCAGCGCATTGCATTTCTGTCGTTTCTGACCGGTAACCATAGCAAAAAAGAACGAAACCTATCAATATTTTACAATTTTAACGTTAACTTTAATTTCCTATCGTTGTGTGTTTGGTTACGACAGTCTTGGAGTCTAAAAAATGATAAATGTTCAGTGTACGACAATTTGGCAACGTTTGCGTGGTGGTGGTGGCGGTGAAGGGGAGGGGAAGCTACACCATCTGTTGCTCGGTGATATATGTGCTTAGTGCTCGAATAAAGACGTAGGTAGAGCAATACAGGCAAGTGAACGTGAGAGCGAAGAGGCACCACTGTAAAAAAAAATCTGACCGCTCCACAACAAATTGGAACCAGGGAGAGTGAGGTGGGGAAGGACTGGTGGTGAAGGAGAGGTAATGAAGTGAAATTGGTGTCTCAGGGATAAATAGTTGTTAGTCATGAATGGTGTTGCGGTTCTGGAAGGGTTAGTAGTCATTGCCATCATCATCACCATCATCACCGTCATCACCATATTCATATCATCGCTATCACCATCGTTATCATTATCAACAGGTAGTATCATTATCTTTATTATCATCATCATCATCACCATTACCATAAACATCATCACAACCTTAACATCGAAATCATTATCACCATCATCATCATCATCATCATCATCACCACAACCTTAGCATCAAAATCATTACCACCATTATCATCAACAGGTACTATCATTATCTTCACTATCATCACCATAATCATCATCATCATCATCACCACAACCATAAAACACCAATATAACCATCACTATCATCTGTCGCCAGGTACTATAATCATCAATGCTCTCACATCACAATTACCATCATCACCACAACCATGACGTCACTATCACCATCACTATCATCTTCATCAACAGGTACTTCGAGGGTGACAGGATGGTGATAGTGACCCTCCGCCCTCTCAACCCCGGGGACGCGATTGCCGAGAACTACGGTCCGATTTTCACCCACCACCGAAAGCAGGAGAGGCAACGCAAGCTTCTCTCACGCTACTGGTTCAGGTGGGTTCAGGGGCGGCGGCAGGGAGGGGAAGGAAGGAAAGCCAATAGGACAGATAGAGACGAAGACATAGGGAAGAATGAAGTACGAGTGGAGGAGAGGAAGGAACGAGAAAGTAAAGAAGGAAAGAAAGACAATAGGAGAGATAGAGAGGAAGACAGGCAAGTTGGCAGGAAGCTCAGAGGGAAGAATTGAAGTACGAATGGAGGAAAGGAAGGGACGAGAAAGTAAAGAAGGAAAGAATGAGAAAAAGGGGAGATACAATAAGAGGAAATGTGTGTAGGGGAAGGAAGGAAAATAGAACAGGTAGAAAGGAAGACAGGAGAAAGGTTTATAGGTGGCAATGTAGGTGGTATGTTGGTGGTGGTGTGTGGTATAGCTAGGCAAGGGATGGAAGGAAATAGAACGCCGTAGACAGGTAGATAAGTAAATACGTTTGTTTGCAGGTAGGAAAGGAACGTAAGGAATGGAGGTAAAGTTTCTTGTGCCAAAACAAACAAAAATATTGTATACTACATTATTATTATTATGAAGATGATGATGATGATGATGATGATTATAACTACTACTACTACTACTACTACTACTACTACTACTACTACTACTACTACTACTACTACTACTACTACTACTACAACAACTACAACTACAACTACAACTACAATACAACTACTTCTACTGCTACTACTACCACCACCAATAATAATAATAATAATAATAATAATAATAATAATAATAATAATAATAATAATAGTAATATGGAGTTTCACCTTGCCTCCCACGCCGCTCTCCATCAGGCGTATAAGGTGACAGGCAAAAAGGGAAGGCAAAATAAGGGTCTGTCGCTTTTCGCCAAATCTCTTACGTCTGCCAGAGTTTTATCGTCGCCTCTCATAAATTAGGGCACACGAGGAGAAGCAGCAAGTGTGTAAGGAATGAGATACACACCTTTTCTCTTTCTTATCTCTGCGAGCGATTTGTCCACAGCTCAATTGTACATAATGTTTCCCTTCTCCTTACGGATTCTCTCATGATTGAATCTCTCTTAACCCGGTAGCAGCGACTGGCCAGATTTGAGGCTTTTTTTTTTCTTTTTTTTACAGCAGAGAAGTCCGTTCAAGAGCATAACAAAGGGTAACAAATGTGGAAAAAAAAGCCCGCTACTCACTGCTCCTATAAAGAGTTAAAGAAAGATCGGTCAATTTCGGGAGGAGAGGTGTCCTGATACCGCGTACCAGCTATGGACCGAATTTTTACCATGATATAAACCCCCCAAATAGATGATGCGTAAACTGATCAGAAATGCGTTGATACTATATACTATGAAATGGTTTGCGTGAGTGATGATTTTTTCTCATTGATTCGCTTAGAGGGGCCTTTAAGATACATGATCCCCGCAGCTACCGGGTTAAAACATATGGTGGTTAAATGCTGAAAGTTAATCCGTTTGCTGCGGGGTGATATATACATGCCCTGTGCCCGGATGAAGATTTAGGTAGAGCAAGGCAGAGAAGTGAACGTGAGACCAGAGAGGCACCACTGTAAAAATAATCTGCCCGATCCACCACAAATTGGAACCTAACTCAAGACGGGATTTTGGTGTGTTATAGTTGTAGTAGTAGTAGTAGTAGTAGTAGTAGTAGTAGAGTAATAGTAGTAGTAGTAGTAGCAGTTCTTGTCATAAAACTACCCCTGGAAATGCCCCAAACGACTCCTACGAAAGCCTTGTCAAATAGATGTTCTTGGGCGTTGAAATGTTTAAGAATATGACCATATGTATTTTTTATTAGCACTCGGCGGTTCTTTTGGTAATGTTACGTCAAGCTTGCTGTCTTTTTTTATTTTTTTCATCGTGGTCACTCTTTTTTTTATTGTTTTTTTGTTAGTTTTTAGGCTCTTTCGCTCCTTAGGTTCCTTCCCTTTCCTTCCTCCCTCACGTGTTCTGTCATTCTTTCATCACTTTCCTCCCGAAATTGACCTCTCTTTCGGCCACCTCTTTTGATTCTTTTTTTTAGGAGCAGCTTTTTCTTTATTATTGCTTCCTTTTTTTGTGCCCTTGAGCTGTCTCCTTTGTTGTAAAAAAAAAAAGTAGCGATATTAACAAAGGAGGAAAACATGTCCTTCCAGATGCCGGTGTGAGGCGTGCGAGGGTGACTGTTTTTTTTTGTGAGTTTTTACGTTCATTACCTCCTTTCGTTCCTTCCTCCCTCACGTGTTTTGTCATTCTTTCATCACTTTCCTTTTGCTCGTAGTCGTAGTGGTAGTAACAAAGAAGGAAACCGTGTCCTTCCAGATGCCGGTGTGAGGCGTGCGAGGGTGACTGGCCAGTGTACGACCTCATGCCGGACCGGAGAACGCTACGCTGCCAGACCTGCACCTCGCCGCTCCCCTTCAGGATGGAAAACAAGTCCCACGTCAAGTGTTCGGAGTGCGGGGCCTCGTGCAACGCCGTGGAGACCTACAAAGCCGTGGACAAGGCCAACAAATGTGAGTTCTCGGTTGACATTAGAAGAAAAAAATGGATTTCGGGATTAATACGTAGACGAACACTAATTAGCCGGTGATAAATGAAGAATAAATAAGTGAAATATAAATAAATGAAAGAAGGGAGAGTTGGAAGGAGAGAGGAAAGGGGAAAAAGGGGAAGGGGAAAAAGGAAGGAAGGAAGGAAAATTACGTAGACGAACACAAATTACTCGGTGATAAATGAAGAATGATAAATGAAGATAAATAAATGAAAAATAAATAAATGAAAGAAGGGAAAGTTGGAAGGAGAGAGGAAAGGGGAAAAAAGGGGAAGGGGAAGAAGGAAGGAAGGAAGGAAAAATACGTAGACGAACACAAATTAGTCGGTGATAAATGAAGATAAATAAATGAAAAATAAATAAATGAAAGAAGGGAGAGTTGGAAGGAGAAAGGAAAGGGGAAAAAGGGGAAGGGGAAGAAGGAAGGGAAAGAAAGGGGAGCACTACCATGAATCAACCATTTCCAAAAGCCAAATAGGAGATCATTTCTGTTCTCCTGGGTGTTTTTTAGGTTCATGGTACAGCAAAAGGGTCAAACCATCAGACGGATCATAAAACTACCCCTGGAAATACCCAAAACTCCTACGAAAAATGTCTAATCAAATATGTTAGCTAAGAAGAAGAAATGTCTAAGAATATGGCCCAACGCTACACGCACTTATTATTTTTACAGTAAAGGAAGCAGCCCAAGGGTAAAAAAAAAGTATTAATGAGAAAAAGAAACGCTAATCACTGCCCATATTAACCCGGTAGCAGCGATGGGCCAAATTTGTGGCTTCACCGTGTAGCAGCGACGGGCCAAATTTGTGGCTTCACCGTGTAGCAGCGACGGGCCAAATTTGTGGCTTCACCGTGTAGCAGCGACGGGCCAAATTTGTGCCATGCTTTAAACCCCCCAAAATAGATGATACATAAACTGATCACAAATGCTTCGATATATATTATGAAATGCTTTGTGTGAGTGATGATTTTTTCTCATTTTTCTCGCTTAGAGGGACCATTAATTAAGAAACATGGTCTCCGTTGCTACCGGGTTAAAAAGCTTAGAAGACATGATATACGAAGGCACATATTCTCTTTTCCTCAGTATATGCGTCGGGACTGGTGCACATGGACGAGGGGCGGCGGGAGGAGGCCATCAAGGATTTCCGGATGTTCGTGGACGCGGTGTGCTTGCTCGTGGCGCCGCCCTACAAGGAACTCCACCTGGCCATGCAGTCTCTTCGGCTTCTGGTGGCGGCCGGCGGAACTATCCATACCCCGCTCCCACCCAAAGCCAAGTAGCCTCCTGCCGGTGCTCCTGTAGAAGTAGTAGTAGTCGTAGTAACCGTAGTAGTAGTAGAGGTAGTGGATGTAAAAGGCTCGTAACTATGTGTATTCGCCATGTGTTAAGGGGAATTATAGTACATAAGTGAAAATGTCTATCTATCTATCTATCTATTATTATTTCGTTTATTACTTCCCCTATAGCGTACGTGGCATATATGTTGATATTTGGGTATTAAATGTTCAGTCTGTGATGATCATTATGCGTCTAATTATTTTCCTTGGTGAACAAAAACCTCGTCACAAATGCACAGTAGTCGTAGTAGTCGTAGTAGTAGTAGTAGTAGTAGTAGTAGTAGTAGTCACCGTCACTCATGTAATCAGTTATCACCCAAGACTAATTCCGTTTTTTTATCATTCATATGTTAATTCATCTATTCATCTATTACCCTTCCCGTCCATTCATACATCATTGCCCTTGTATGTAGAGTAACAAACGAGATCTTATAAACTTGTGCACTTCGTCCTTCCCCTCTCCCCTCGCCCACTCTCTCCTCTCAGTGCCAGGCAGCCAATGAGTGATTTGTGAAGGTTCCGGGTACAGTCAAGCTATGGTACGGTATGGTTCAGAGGAGAGGACAGAGGGAGCATTGGAGGGTGAGGGAACAGAGGTGAAGAAGAGGAGAGGTAAGGGAGGGAGGAAGGCAGAGGAAGGGAAGGGAGGATGAAGGGAAGAGTGAAGGAAGTAAGGAAGGAATGGAGGAGGTGTTTAAGGAAGAGAAGGGAAGGAAGTGGACGAAAGGAGGGACATAGGAGAGTGGAAAGGGTAGGAAAGAGGAGGAAAGAGGTGAAGAAGGAGGAGGAAGAAGGAAGAAATGGAGAGGATAGGCTATATAAAGAAGAGAAGGGAGGGAAAGGTACTAAAGGAAAGGAGAAAACGGCAATAAATAAAAGATTGGAGAGTTGGAAGGAGAGCGGAGAGAAAGGGGGAAGAGGGAGAAGGAGGGAAAAAAGAGAGGGAATCGTTCATGAATCCATAAAAAAGGAAAAAAAACATATACAAATTCCTATTATCTCTAGTCTTTCTGCCATTAGCCTTTCATTATTTATAGTGGTTCATCTTTTGTCAGTGATGCTTCGTGAGAGGGTGTTGAATGCTCTTAAGGGAGAATCGAATGTCTTTTAGTAAGTCAGTGTAAGGTGTTGGAAGGTGCGAGAAGGGAGTATTTCGCTTGAGTTGGTGAATGACGTGTGTGTGTGTGTGTGTGTGTGTCCCTCTCCCCCTCTCTCTCTCTCTCTCTCCGCTATAAATACCCAGAAGCGGCGTCCCCGTGTGTGTGTGTGTGTGTGTGTGTGTGTTTACAGCCCATTCGCGTCAGGCTAATGAGTGTCAGGGCCGAGGATGGCTACCCACAATGAAGTGTCTTGCCAAACTCATCATTACCTACGATTTCTTTCATTTTTTAGAGCCATTCCTGACTCCCTTCATCTTCACGCCTCCTTCCTCCTCCGTCCCGTCCCTGTCTTTCTTCCCTTTCCCCCTCCTTGCGTCCCTGCCCTTCCCATTACACTCCCCTCTGTTCTTTTGTTTCTCGTCTCCCTCACGCACTCCCTGACGCCTTTCCTGAACGTCACCCTTGCCTCCTTCCCTTACGCACTCCCTGTCCTTCCCTTTGTACTCCCTTTTCTTTACACTCCCTTCCGTCCCTCCCTTTCCTTCACACCCTTCCTTTCCTTTATTCTCCCTTTCGTTCCTCTCTTTCCCTCCTCCCTTATTCACTCCCTTCCGTCCCTCCCTTTCCTTCACGCCCTTCCTTTCCTTTATTCTCCCTTTCGTTCCTCTCTTTCCCTTCTCCCTTATGCACTCCCTTACGACCTCCTTTCACTTCACCCTTCCTTTCGTTCCTTTCTCTCTCTCTCTCTCTCTCTCTCTCTCTCTCTCTCTCTCTCTCTCTCTCTCTCTCTCTCTCTCTCTCTCTCTCTCTCTCTCTCTCTCTCTCTCTCTCTCTCTTCCCTTACGTCCTCCTTTATCCCTTCCCTCTCCCTTCCGTTCCTTTCTTTCTCTCTCCCTTTCACTCTCTCCTCCCGTTCCTTCCCTTTCTCTCTCTTTCTCTCCTTTGTCTTCTGATGTTCCTCGTTACGCTGTTTGTTCGTATCACCGTGACCACCTTTTTTCCCACCCTCCCTTCCACTCTCTCACCCTTCCCTCCCTTGATTCCGTCTCTCTCAGTTCCCTTTTTGTCACTCAAGAGTTTTTTTTTATCATTATTTTCAACGGTGTTTTTCTTCTCCCTCTAATCAACCACAGAGCTTTTTTTTTCTAAGCCATCCTCCTCCTCCTCCTCCTCCTCCTCTTCCTCCTTCGTTCCCCTTTCGCCCCCTTCCTTCAATTCCTTCGTCTCGCACTTTCTAATTATCTTTCTTTATCTCTTTATGTATTTTTTTTCTTCTAAGCCATCCTCCTCCTCCTTCTCCTCCTCCTCCTCCTCCTCTTCCTCCTTCGTTCCCTTTCGTCCCTTCCCTTTCCCCGTCTCGCACTGTCTAATTATCTTTCTTTATCTCTCTATGTATTTTTTTATGTATTTACTTCCTTTTTCTACGCCTTCTATCTCCTCCTCCTCTTCCTCCTCCTCCTTCTCCTCCTTCGTTCCATTTCGTCCCTTCCCTTTCCCCGGCTCGCACTCTCTAATTATCTTTCTTTATCTCTCTATGTATTTTTTTATGTCTTTACTTCCTTTTTTTCTACGCCATCTACCACCTCCCCCTTTTCGTTCCCCTTTCGTCCTTTCCTTTCTCCGTCTCGATCTCTTTATTTCTCTCTATTTATCTTGTTATTTATTGTTTATTTATTTATTCACTTATGTATCTCCTTTGTCTAAGTTATTCACCTCCACCTCCTCTTCCTCCTTCGTTCCTCTTTCCTTCCCTTCCTCCGTTCCGCACTCTATTTATCTCCTCTCCTTTCTCTTCCCTTTCCTCCCTTCCTTTCCTCCATCTCAAACTATCTATCTATCTCCTTCCCCTTCATTCCCCTTTCCTCCCTTCCCTTCCCCATCTCAAACTATCTATCTATCTCCTTCCCCTTCATTCCCCTTTCCTCCCTTCCCTTCCTCCATCTCAAACTATCTATATATCTCCTTCCCCTTCATTCCCCTTTCCTCCCTTTCCTTCCCCATCTCAAACTATCTATTTCTCTCCTTCCCCTTCATTCCCCTTTCCTCCCTTCCCTTCCCCATCTCAAACTATCTATCTATCTCCTTCCCCTTCATTCCCCTTTCCTCCCTTCCCGTCCTCCATCTCAAACTATCTATCTATCTCCTTTCCCTTCATTCCCCTTTCCTCCCTTCCCGTCCTCCATCTCAAACTATCTATCTATCTCCTTCCCCTTCATTCCCCCTTTCCTCCCTTCCTTCCTCCGTCCCTCACTCTTTAATTATCTCCTCCCCCTTCTCTCCCCCTCCCTTCCCTTCCACTCTCTGCTTATCTCTCTATTACTCAGCGGTTATTAATTATACTCCATCTTCTCTACCCTCTTACACGGGGAGCATCAAGGTCTTCGCTGGCTGGCACGCACACACAAACTTCCACTGTCTGTTTGTCTTTCGCCTATGACTCAAACGGGGTGAGTGTGCTACCATGTTTGCCTACCTCGCCCAGCTCTGCCAAATTATCGTATCAACCACATATCGTATCTATCATTTTTATGCCTCAAACTCTCGTACCTACACAAGTAACGTGAGAAGATCAAAGTTCGTGTTAAAACTGTTGAATGTTGATGTTTTTCGTTCTTTGTTGTGATAGTTACCGGTCAGCAACGACGAAAATGAAATGCGACGAGTACGATAGTTTGGCAACGCACCCCTCGCCCTTTCCCTCACTCGACAACATTGGCCCATATCCTCAAATATTTCTGTTCACAAGCACCTAATTGACAAGGCTTTCCTGGGAGTGGTGAGCATGTCCTTGGGTGGTTTTGTGATCCTGGTGATAGTTCGATGAAGCTTTTGTACCGTGAATGTAAAAAAGCACTCCTTGGGCACCCGATTAATCTACTTTTTGGGCTTTTGAAATTGTTGACGTGAATGGCGGAGCGTCTGAAAACACCGACACCATGCCCCGTATTTCTCTTAGACGCTTTCGGCTCTCATAACAAATAATTCCTGGGTCCACAAAGAAGATTAGTCGGGTTCCAGTAGCACAAAGCTTAGGTCTCCAGTAACTCAAAGCTTTAGCTCCCCAGTAACACCGGGGTCTTTGTGATGCAGTGGTTAGCACACTCGGCTCACAATCGAGAGAGCTCGGGTTCAATTCCCGGGCGGAGTGGAAAAATTTGGGCGGCTTTCCCGATACCCTACGCCCGCGTCCACCCAGCAGTGAATGGGTACCAGGTATTAATCGGGGGTTGTGTCCCGTCTCCTGGGATCTGTTTCCTTCTCCTATAATTCCTTCCCCTTCTGTCTCTCTCCGGCATATGACCACAGATGTTGCGCAGACTAAACAAAACTTATTTTCCCCCAGTAAAACAAACTTAACCCCCCAGCAAAGCATTCAATCCCATTCCCTAGCAAAACGGAAATGAAAAAGCTCTATAGAAAGGCACTCCCATCCCACACCCCTCAGATAGCTTCAAACCCCATTCCCTCCCCAGCAACTACTCGTCCCTTCTCCCCTTCTCCCCCTCTCTTCCACCCCTAGGACGCGTCTGGGCACCGTTCCCATCCCCTTCTCCCCATCACACTCCCCATAATAAACGTTCCCCTATTCCTTGACTTACTGTTTTATTCTCTTGCCTCTGTATGTGTCTCAGTGTGTGTGTGTGTGTGTGTGTGTGTGCGTGTGTGTGTGTAACAAAGCACACTATGGTTCAATTATAATGAGGAAACGCGTGCCAAGCCAGCGGCAGGTGCAGAACAGGGGGGGAAGGGGGAAGGAGAGGGGACATAGGTAGAGGGGAGGGGTAAGGGAGGGAGGAAGGCAGAGAAACGGAAGGGAGGATGAAGGGAAGAATAGGGTTAGGAAGGGAGAAAGACAGAGGAAGGGAAGGGAGGATGAAGGGAAGACTAGGGTTAGAAAGGGAGGAAGACAGAGGAAGGGAAAGGAGGATGAAAGGGAGGAGTACGGTAAAGAAGAAAGGAATAGAAGGGGAATATAGGAAAGGATAAGGAAGAGAAAGGGAATGAAATAAAGATTGGACATAGGAGAGTGGGAAGATGAGGGTGGGGAGGAAAGGGGTGAAGGGGGAAGAGGAAGAGGGGAGCAATGGAGAAAGTATATAGGAAAGGTAAGGAAGAGAAGGAGGGGAAGATGATAAATGAGAGAGGGGAGAGTTGGAAGGAAAGAGGAAGGAGAAGAGAAGGAAGAAGAGGAAGAGGGAAGGAGAGAAAGAAAGAGAAGGGAAGGAAGAGAAAGGAGGGAAAGGTACTAAAGGAAAGGAAGAGAAAGATAATGAAAGAAGGGAGAGAAAGGAGAAGAGGAGGAAGAAGAAGAGGGAAGGAATGGAGGAAGAATATAAAGAAGGATAAAGAGAAAGGAGGGAAAGGTATTAAAGGAAGGGAGAGAAAAATAATAATGAAAGAAGGGAGAGAGAGGAGAAGAGAAGGAGGAAGAAGAAGAGGGCAGGAATGGAGAAAGAATATAAAGAAGGATAAGGAAGAAAAGGGGAGGAAAGGTATACTAAAGGAAAGGAGAGAGAGAGAGAGATAATAAATGAAAGAAGGATGAGGAAAGGGAAGGGAGAGAGAGGAAAGGGGAGAGAAAGGGAGGAAGAGGAAGAAGGAAAGAAGGAAAAGAGAGGGAAGGGAAGGACTGCCCTAGATCGTTCAGGCAACCATTAATAAACAAGGTAATTAGCGTGTGTACCTGAGAGAGAGAGAGAGAGAGAGAGAGAGAGAACACGCACACACACACACACACACACACACACACACACACACAGGTATACGGTGTATGTTGGAGGCAGGTAAGTTACAGGTATAGACCCTCCCCTCCCCTCCCCCTCCCCTCCCCCCCCCCCACAAAGGCTGAGTAATGAGTAATGGGCGTCACGTTGTGTTCCTGAGTGATTCATTACCTGTGACGGAAAGACAGGTGTTGACATTACCTGGCCGGGAGATAAATAACGGCAGGGGGGGGGGAGGGGAGGATTTTCGCGGCACGGGGGAGGGAGGGAGGAGGATGGTTGTTTTGGGTTGCGAGTGGGTGATTGGTGGTGGTGGTGGTTGGGGTGATGGGGGGGGGAGGGGAGTACGGGGTATGTCTTGTTTATTGTTTTTTTTTCTTATTATTATTTTTTTTTTTTGATTAGTGATGCTTTTCCTCCTTTCTTCTTCCTTCTTCTTCTTCTTCTTTGTTTTTGTTTTTATTCTTCCTCCTCCTCCTCCTCCTCCTCCAGTCTCGCCTGACCTCCTCAAAGGGACAGACGTTGACCTTGCTGCTGCTGCGGCATCAAACCTTAACCTTGCTTTTCACCTCGTCTGGTGAAACGACACTTGTTATTTTGTGTGTGAATCGACTCCGTGTGTTACATTTTAACGTCACAACTTTTGAAATCCGTTCATCCACGTTTTTAATTAACCGTTACTTAAATAGGGCCTATTTAAGTAACGGTTAATTAAAAACGCCTTCTCAGAAATCGAACGACTAACTGTGCTTGTTTACTTTTCTGATTTAGCACCACTCAACTTAATTAATTAACGTCTAACTCAGTGCTGTGACGCGTCTAACTAGTGTTTGAAGTGTTGCGAGGATTACCTTACAGTGAGAGGACTTCCCTGCTGAGCTGAGCGGTTAAGTTATATATCGACTTTTTTTGTGTTTCCTGTCTTTCCTCAGTAGGATTACAACTGCACGACCTAACACAGCACCCAGTGAAAGACAGTGAGCTTCTTGTGTCTAACTAACGTAGAAAATCTGTCACTAACGTAGAAGTACAAAGCTTGACCCGTATACCAGCACACCTGTTTTGAAAAGGAGGAAAAGTTTAATCCCCCAGAGAATTTTAATCCCGGAGGGAAAACACGTGCGGGCCCTCATAGACGCCACACCTCAAACTCTCCCGCGTGACTCGACCGATTTAAAGCCGCCTCCTTCCAGGTGTTGACCTTAGTCCACGCGGATACAAAATTCATCTTAACTGTAAAGCACACAATTATATCGTCTTGCAACAGTAAATAAAAATTAAAAAAAGAAGTAATCATGCCGTCCAACTATCTCAATTGCTGTAATTGTTCAAAGAAATATGCTGCGATTCATTACCAAACCAGCGACTCGATGTGTAGGTACTGTGTCTTAGACTTACGTATTCAGGCACTACAAAAAACCAACGAGGAACTACAACGCTCCAATGCGTTGATCTGGGACACCATGATGGCCTTCCCTCAACTCCCTACCCCTCATTCTTCTTCTTCTTCTTCTTCTTTCCCCGCCCTTCCTACTCCAGCTTCCTCCTCCTCAAACTCATATTCTGACGTTCTGACCCAACTACATACCTCCTCCTCCTCCTCTGCCTCGCCTGAACCCGCCTCCATCCTTACTATTCCTTCCGCCCCATCCACCTCCCTTGCTACCTCATCCACTCCCACTCCCTCTTCTCCCTCCACCACCCTTGACTCCTCCCCTATCCTCATCACCACTCCATCTTCCCCTTCCACCTCCAACACGATCTCCTCTGCCTCGCCTCAACCACCCCACTCCTCTGCAACGCCTGATCCCGCCGCCACCCTTACCATTCCTTCCTCCATCCACCTCCCTTCCTACCCCATCCACCTCCATCCACAGTACCACTCCCTTTCTCCCGCTCTCCTTCCTCTCCCTCCAACACCCTTGACTCCTCCCTATCCTCATCACCACTCCATCCTCCACTTCCACCTCCAACACGAACTCAACCTCCGCCTCCTCCTCCACTTCTGATACCACATCTCCCTCCATCCACCTCACCCTCCACCCTTTCCCAGCCACCCACTACTAACACCACCACCACTTCCAAACCCACCTTAGCCCGCGCTCCCTTGTACCTCGCGCCCTTCCAGAAGAAATCACAAGACCATTCTACCAGCTGTCACTTGTACGAACCAGACGCTGTTTCCTGGTATGGGCAAACTAACTACTAGAGTCAATTTAGTTGGAGACAGTGTGGTGAGAGGCCAACTTACGGAGTTTTGTGGTCGGAATACGTTGACACGGCAGCGTTTCTGTATCCCCGGAGCCAAACTGGACGATATTGAATCAGCTGTCGATGCAGTTTCAGTAAATGCGAAGGACGACACAGTGTATCTGATCCATGCGGGAACCAACGACCTTCAGTCAACTCAAATTCAGGACCTGTTAGCAAAATACCGTCAAGTCATTCGGAAATACAAGACCAAGTCCCCTCACATCATCGTCTCTGGAATTCTACCGAGAGTCAATACGTTCGCCGGATACAACAACAGTAAAGCGTACGGCGTCAACACTAGTCTAAAGCAGTTATGTAACGATGAAGGCGTAGGGTTCACGAACGCATGGCATCACTTCAACCAGCGTCCAGATTTGTTTTGGGAGGACGGACTCCACTTGAACGAGGTTGGTTCGGCGCGGCTAGGAAGGCTCCTGAACGATGCAGTTGAAAGCTTCTCGAAAAGCTATTCAAAAAACTGGAGGCGAGGGCAAGGCAAAGGCAACCCTTGATCAACCGAACCGTAGCGTCGATGCGGCTTGCAAGAAACTGTGTAACCAACGACGCCTCCGACAAGCGAACTCATTCAACTCAACGCGGCCAAACCAGTAGTCACATTTCCATTTTGTACACAAATGCACGCAGTCTATTACCCAAAAGGACGAAATTAGGGCGTATATTGCAACTGAGAAACCAGATGTGGTAGCCATCACAGAGACTTGGGCCAACTCTGCACATCTAGTATCTGAACTGTCATTTCCGGGTACGAAAGCTTCCAAAAAATCGAATGCACAAGAAAGGAGGAGGAGTAATTTGCTACGTAAAAGTACGCTCCCTGCCATAAAAATAGACAAACAGGATGCAGAGAATTACGACTCCGTCTATGTGGAAATAACTGCGAATAATAAGAAACTAACACTTGCGATCGTATACAGGCCTCCAAAACAACAAGCAGCCGATGACACTGCCCTGTACGAAGAGCTTCACTCTTTAACACAAGGTAAACAAGCAATAATAATTGGGGACTTTAATTGCCCTAACATTGACTGGGGACAATTGACTGGAGATCAAGAGGGTAACAGGCTTATAGAAATGGTGGAGGATTCGTTCCTCACTCAAGTTGTAACTCAACCAACAAGAGAAAACAATCTGCTGGATCTGGTATTAGTAAGCGACCCCGACCTCATTCGCGACTGTGAAGTTGGTGAAAAAATTAACGGTTGCGATCACCACTTAATCCGTTTCAATGTCAACATAAGTCACAAACTCGTAGACAATCCGTCAGTGATACCAGACTACAAAAAAGCAAATTTCAACCTAGCCCGTGAGCTGCTTCCCTCCGCGACCTGGGACCAACTTCACCTAACCGACAATACAATCGACAACGTGTGGAACAACTTCAAAGATAAGCTTTGGGAGTAGAAAAGGCTACAGTGCCTACGAAACCCAGGCGAGTAAATGGTGCCGTAGATCCACCGTGGATGACCAGAGAAATATAAAGGGCGGTAAACTTAAAAAAAAAGGAATTATAACCTAATGAAAGAGAATGACACGGCCGAGGCCCGTACTCAGTACCACAACAGCCTCAGAGCTTGTCGCACCCTTATTCGAAGTAGTAAACGCAACTAGGAAAACAAATAGCGCGTGACATCAAGACAAACTCAAAAAATTCTTCACATACATCAGATCGAAAAAGAAAGTAAAATCAATATTGGTCCCCTGACAGACGAGACTGGAGCTGCAACTCACGACAGTAAACAGATGGCCAGAATCCTCAACAGTAACTTCGCATCCGTATTCACAGTCGAGGACATCGAAACGATGCCCGAGAGCCCTGACCCGAGGGGAATCACGCCACAGAAAATTGACTCAATATGCGACCAAGAAGTGAAAGAGTATTTGGATAAACTCGACACGAACAAGTCAACAGGACCTGACGGTTTGTCCCCGCGGTTATTAAAAGAGCTTAAACAACAAATACTTCAGCCACTCACTAACATATTCAACCAGTCTGTTCAATTGAAAAAGGTCCGGAAGACTGGAAGATGGCGAACGTAACACCAATTTTCAAAAAGGAGACAAAAGCGTTGCATTAAACTACAGGCCCATAAGTTTGACATCAGTGGCAGGAAAAATACTCGAAAAGATTATTAGAGACAAACTTGTTAAGTTTCTAGAAGACAATAATGTAATCTCCGACACCCAGCATGGCTTCAGAAACAAGCGCTCCTGCCTAACGAATTTATTAGACTTCTTCCAAGGTATATATAAGAACTGGGATGCCCACATCCCCAGTGATGTTATATACCTGGACTTTCAGAAAGCCTTCGACAAGGTACCGCACGAGCGACTCCTTAAGAAACTGCACTCGGCGGGCATTGGAGCCAATCTGATCGCGTGGATAAGAGATTGGCTCACCGACAGAAAACAACGAGTACTACTCAACGGACAGCCTTCCGATTGGCTTCCAGTCACTAGTGGAGTGCCTCAAGGGTCAGTGCTGGGACCCATTCTCTTCATCATATATATCAACGACCTCGAATCAGGACTGAAATCCACAATATCGAAATTTGCTGATGACACTAAGGTGGGGAAAGGCCCTCACAAAGACCGACTGCGAAATCATTCAGAAAGACCTCAATCACATTATCGAATGGTCGGAAAAATGGCAAATGTCCTTTAATGTTGACAAATGCAAAGTCATGCACATTGGGTCCAGAAATAGTAACCACACATACATCATGAATGGGAGACCTCTGCAAGCGATGCAGGAGGAAAAGGATCTTGGAGTCACTATCAGCAGTGACCTGAAACACGCGAATCACTGTAAAAAGCATACAACAAAGCCAACACTATGCTCGGGTTCATAGCGAGGAACTTCGAGTGTAAAACGCCAGACGTGATGCTATCCTTGTATAATTCCATGGTAAGACCGCACCTCGAGTATGCAGTACAGTTCTGGTCTCCTAATTACAGAAAGGACATTGATTTACTGGAAAGGATTCAACGACGCGCCACGAAAATGATACCAACCTTAAGGGCTCAACCGTACGAGGAACGACTCAAGCGACTCAATCTCTTTACATTGGAGAAAAGACGCCTACGAGGAGATATGATTCAAGTCTTCAAGTATCTAAAAAAATTCAATAACGTCGATTACTCCAATTTCTTTGAATTGCAAACCAACCTAAGAACTAGAAATAACGGTTTACCCATTCAGTCTAGTCGATGTAACACAGACATCGGAAGGAGTTTCTTTTCAAACCGAGTCATCCGTCACTGGAACAATCTTCCTTCAGAAGTAGTAAATGCGAATACCATCAACTCCTTCAAATATAGAATCGACCGTCACTTCGCTGCGTCGGGAGTAAACTGAATATTGAGTTGCTTTCATCTGCTCCTCAATATCGAGGCGCTTTCATCTGCTCCTCAATGTCGAGGTGCTTTCATCTGCTCCCCAGGCCCCAGGCTGTCGAGCAGATTAAATCACCAAAGCGGGCAACCTCGTAATGAGCCAATAGGCTTTCTGTTGCCTGCGTTTCCATGTTTCCATGTTTCCATGTTTCTCCTGTTCTTCCTGTCTTGTTATGTTTTTATTTATTCGTTTTTTGTCTTGTTCCTTTTCCTCTGTCTTCTTTCTCCTTTCTTCTCCTTCTTCCTCCTCCTCCTCCTCTTCTTCCTCCTCCTCTTCTTCTTCTTCCTTCTCGTGGGATTGGGATTGTCTCTTTAATTATGTTTTATTTTTATTTTTATTGATTGTTGATGTTCCTCCTCTTTCTTCTGCTTCCCTCTTCCTCTTTCTTCTTCCTCCTCCTCCTCCTCCTCTTCTTCTTCCTCCTGCTCCTCTTGCTCTTCCCTCTATTCTTCCTTGCTCTCCTCATTATTCATAAATCTGTATTCTCTTTTCTCTCCTTTTTTTTTCTTCCATCTTTTCTTCTCTTCTTCCTCCTCTTCCTCTTCCTCCTCCTCCTCCTCTTGTTCTTGTTTTTGTTCATGATCTTCTTGTTCCTCTTTTTTTTTTTTATTCCAGTAAGTCATATTTCATACATTAATTCCTCCGTCTTCCACCTGTTCTTCTTCCTCCTCCTCCTCCTCCTCCATACCTCCTCTCTCCTCCGCTGCCCCCATTTCTTTACCTCCTCCTCCTCCTCCACTTCCTCCTCCTCCTCTTCCTCCTCCTCCTCAAGCCCTCCCCTCACACTACCTATTGCTTCTTCATGAACCCCCCCCTACTCCTCCCCCTCCTCCAGCCCCCCCTCCTCTACTTCCTTCTTCATCCCCCTCTCCCCTCCTTCACCCCCTACCTTCTTCTCCATGACCCCCCCCCCCTATTCCTCCTCCTCCATTCCCCTTCCCCTACCTTATCCTCCTCCGTAGATACCCCCAATCTGCCTCCTCCTCCTCCTCCCCTACCTCCATCTTCACCCCCTATATCCCCTCCTCCATGAACCCCAGTATTCCACCTTCCCCTCCTCCTCCTCCTCCTCCTCCTCCTCCTTCGTATCTTCGCCATGAGGGACAAGTCATCGGGGGACAGGCACAGTTGGGTGTCGAACGCCTAAGGAAGAGGACGCTGCGATCTCCTTTCCAGCCCAAGAAGTGATGTTGAGGCCCAGGGTGAGCGTGGTGTTCCCCGTGGCCGCGGCGGTGCTCCTTCTTCCTGCCCTGTCTCGAGGTAACTGAAGGGTCATGTGGGATGATGACTCTTACCACCGTTACCAGATTATCGTACTCGAGCCTCGTATTTACCGGTTTATGAGCCATAGCTATTGCCAAAAACGCTAATAATTAACCATTTTAACAATAGCTATATATAAAGGCAGTTATTGGGGTCGAGAAGGCAGTATTTGGGTGGGAAATCGGCAAACAGGAGGCTGAGTACGACAATCTAGCAACGTTGGATAGAGTCTCGGGCATATTCCTAAGTTGGTGTTCCCCGACGCTTCCACCTCCTAACACCGAAAAGGAGATTAGTCGGGCTCTCATTAGTATTTTTATCGGTTTCGCAGACGCCGATTAACAGAGTGTCCATCTCCTTGTTGTTGTTGTTCTTTTTAGTGTGAAGAGTAAAATACGGCACTCATTATGTATTTTGCTCATATGCACTTTATCTCTTCCTTATCTTCTTATTTCTTCCTCTGGACACGGAAATCCAAACGCCCTTCCTGCTCCCCGTCCCGCGACCTCCACGAACCGTCTCTCTCATACGATAGTTATTCATCTTCGTGTAATTGCTTTCCCGGGACACGCGAATCAGGACGCCCCTCTCTCTCCCTCCCCCTCACGCTCTCTACTAATTGTCATCCTTGTACAACTTATCTCTCTGCAATTTTTATTTCTTACATAGGCCACGCAAGTCACGATGTCCCTCCTGCCCCCCAACACTCTCTTTTCTAATTGTCAGTCTTGTACAACTTATCTCTCTGCAGTTTTTATTTCTTACATAGGCCACGCAAGTCAAGATGTCCCTCCTGCCCCCCAACACTCTCTCTTCTAATTGGTTTTCTTGTTTAACTTATCTCTCGGCAATAATTATTTCTTCTCTATAAGACACGAAAATCTAGATGTCCCTCCTTCCTCCTCACGCTCTCCATAAATCGTCTTTTTTATTTATTTTATATAGTTCATCCCTCAGCAACTTCTACCTCACGACTCATGTCTCAAGACCTTCCCCTTTCATCCCTTTCTCCCGGCATATGACCACAGATGTTGCGCCGACTAAACGAAACTTTCCAACTTTCTTTCAGCCCTTTCTTCCCCCTCGACGTTCTCCATGATGTGTCTCTTATGCAGTTTAATCGGTATTGTCAGACGCGTTCACCCCTCACATCAACTACTTCCAAAGACCGAAAATGAGATCAGGCGGATTCTAATGAGTGTTTTTTTTAGGTTCATGGTACAGAGGAAGGGTTAAGCTACCACCAGGGCCATTAAACTACCCCTGGAAATACCGGAAACTCCTACGAAAGCTGTGACAAATGTATGTTTTTTTAGGTTCACGGTACAGAGGAAGGGTCAAACTACCACCAGGGCCATTAAACTACCCCTGGAAATGCCCAAAACTCCTACGAAAGCCGTGACAAATGTATGTTTTTTTTTAGGTTCATGATACAGAGGAAGGGTCAAACTACCACCAGGGCCATTAAACTACACCTGGATATGCCCCAAACTCCTACGAAAGCTGTGACAAATGTATGTTTTTTTTTAGGTTCACGGTACAGAGGAAGGGTCAAACTACCACCAGGGCCATTAAACTAAACCTAGAAATACCCAAAACTCCTACGAAAGCCGTGTCAAATGTATGTTTTTTAGGTTCATGGTACAGAGGAAGGGTTAAACTACCACCAGGGCCATTAAACTACACCTGGAAATACCCAAACTCTTACGAAATCCGTGTCAAATATGTTTTTAGTTTCATGGTACAGAGGAAGGGTCAAACTACCACCAGGGTCATTGAATTCCCCGTGCAAATGCCCCAAACTCTTACGAAATCCGTGTCAAATATGTGTTTTTAGTTTCATGGTACAGAGGAAGGGTTAAACTACCACCAGGGCCATTGAATTCCCCGTGCAAATGCCCCAAACTCTTACGAAATCCGTGTCAAATATGTTTTTAGGTTCATGGTACAGAGGAAGGGTCAAACTACCACCAGGGCCATTAAACTACCCCTGGAAATGCCCCAAACTCTTACGAAATCCGTGACAAATATGTGTTTTAGGTTCATGGTACAGAGGAAGGGTTAAACTACCACCAGGGTCATTGAATTCCCCGTGCAAATGCCCCAAACTCTTACGAAAACCGTGACAAATATGTGTTTTTCGCAGCTGAAATATTTAAGAATAACTCACTTTATCTCTTGTCAATCTCCTCCCCAGTACACGGATATCAAGACGCCCCCTATCGGCTCTCTCACGCCCATGAACTTTCTCTTTTATTCCTCTTATTTATTCTCTTCTTTATCTCTCGTTAATTTATTCCCCAGGACACGGAACTCAAGATGTCTCCCTTCGGCCCCTCCTGCCCAGCCATGCCCTCGGTGCCAACGACAGCAGGTGAGGGGAAGGGGAAGGGGAAGGGGAAGGGGAGAAAGGAGGAAGGTTAAAAGTGCCGGTTTCTTTCCCTTCCTTTCCCTTCCTTTCCCTTCCTATAACGTCGAATTTTCTTCCTCTCCTTCTCTTCCCTGCTCTTCCTTTCCCTTCCTTTCCCTTCCTATAACGTCGAATTTTCTTCCTCTCCTTCTCTTCCCTGCTCCTCCTTTCCCTTCCTTTCCCTTCCTATAACGTCGCATTTTCTTCCTCTCCTTCTCTTCCCTGCTCCTCCTTTCCCTTCCTTTCCCTTCCTATAACGTCGATTTTTCTTCCTCTCCTTCCCTTTCCTTTTTTTTTCTTTCCCCTCTTTTTCCATTTCCTTCAATGTCGATTCTCCTTCTCCTCCTCCTTTTCCGTTCCTTCGCCTTCCCTGCCCTTCCTTTCCCTTCCTTTCCCTTCCTACAACGTCGATTTTTCTTCCTCTCCTTTCCTTTCCTGTTCTTCCTTTCCCCTCTTTTCCATTTCCTTTAACGTCGATTCCCTCTCTTCGCCTCTCTCTCCTCTTTTCCGCCTCTCCCTTTCGTATAGCGTGTATCATAAATGGGTAATAGCGCGTGTGTGTGTGTGTGTGTGTGTGTGTGTGTGTGTGTGTCAGGGTTGGATCAAATACTGATTTTTTATAAGTCAAATACAAATACAAATACTTTTATTCCTGAATCTAAAAATACAAATACAAATACAAATACTCCTATTCCAGATTTCAAAGATACAAATAAAAATACTCCTGAAATTATGCAAAAAATATAAAGATACTTTTTTTCACAAGTCTACACTTCACATCATAATTGCATTTTATCATCATTAATGCCCGGAAGGTTTCCAGGCAGAGTTTTGCTCGCTTAGGAGTGTAAAAATTGCCGGCCTTACTAAACACCCTCTCAGATGGTGCCGGTAACTAACAGGTTCTTGCCTACCACAAGCTCAAAGGGTCAACGGTGCGGGGATGAGTACCTACCGCAGCCACACACAGCTATTTTTTTTTACAGCAAAGGAGACAGCACAAGGGCACACAGAAAGGAAACAACAATAAAAAAAAGCCCGCTACTCGCTTCTCCTGTAAAGAATCCGAAGAGGTGGCCGAAAGAGCAGTCAACTACGTGAGAAGATAGCGTGAGAAGAATAGCGTATGCACCCGCCTTTAACTTACCTTCAGTTTTCTTCCTTTGGTGTCATGGCTAAGTGCAATGGTTAACACACATATACTCTCTCTCTCTCTCTCTCTCTCTCTCTCTCTCTCTCTCTCTCTCTCTCTCTCTCTCTCTCTCTCTCTCTCTCTCTCTCTCTCTCTCTCTCTGTAAAGTACGTAACAACAGAGAGCGGAGAATGAGTTTTAAACGCTCGACGAAGTTTAAGAAATGTGCCGTAAGGTTGTGACGGAAACTGAAGTGCTAAAAGGTGCCGCCTCGCTAGCTGCTGCGTACTACTTGCTGCTATACTGTTATCATCATTATTGAGCACCGTGAATGGGGTATACCCGGAAGAGTACAAATATCAGTAGTTATACAGTCTCTTACTCTGCCACATTCAAGACACAGATAATCAAAAGGATAAAGATTGGGGAGCAGCGACGTAGCGATCTTTTTTTTTCTGCCAAGTCTTTACCTCATCGATTTCCATTTTTTTTTAGCAAACTCTATCATTGTTAGCTACCATTTATTATTTTTTTTTCTTGATGCTTTTCTTCGTTTTATTTTTTGGCTGCAGAGGAGGAGGGGGGGGAACCATTATAATCCAAATTCTTCCTATTACTCTGTCCTACCTCCCCCCTCCCTCCCTCCCTCCCTCCCTCTTCTTGCCTCCCTGCCCCCGTCCTTCCCTTCCAGCACAAGGTCGGACCAGAACTAAAGACTACACAATGAAAAAAAAATTGTGGCAGGAAAACGTGTAGGTAGAACTGACCATGACTGATGACGGACTAGATAAGTAAACAAACAATTAAGATGAACAAATAAGATAAACAAATAAACAAATAAAAGATATAGAGATAGAACTTATTTTTATTTATGCGGATTTTTTATTTATTTATCTACTTTTGCCCTTGAGCTGCTTCCTTAACTGCAAAAAAAAAAAAAGATGGATACATAAACATAATGATAGATAGCCATGCAGATAAATAGATAAAGAGTCAGACAAATATATGTTCGATCGTTAGATGATTTGATAGTTAGTTAATAGGTAGTCCAATAGTACCCTTGTATAGTACCCTTAGTTAGATAGGTAGTTAGATAGGTAGTTTAATAGTTAGACAATTTGAATTAGTTAGTTAGTGCGTTAATTTTACTGTATTCTGTATTTGTTTATTTATTTATTTATTTGGATCATTTTTTTGTTTTTTGTTTTATTTTCTTTTTGGTGTTTTTCTTTTTCTTTTTGTTTCTTTTTTCCTTTTCTTTTCTTTATCTTTTTCTTTGTTTTCTTGCTGTAGTTTTTCTTTTTTGATGTTCTTTTATTTCATATCATCCTCTTGTTGATGTTCATTGGTCTGGGTGAGCCGCTTTCCTCCCAGAAGAGACCCACCCATAATTTTGGTGATGTTAGTTAGGGGCCGAAAGGTGGATGATGTTTCTTATATTTTTCTTCTCTTGATGTGTTTTTCTTCTTGTTTTTCTTTTCCAATGTTTTTTTGTTCTTTTTCTACTTATTTCTTTTCTTCGTGTTTTTTAATGTTCTTTTATTTCATATCATCCTCTTGTTGATGTTCTTCGTTGGTCTGGGTGAGCCGCTTTCCTCCCAGAAGAGACCCACCCATAATTTTGGTGATGTTAGTTTTGGGCCGAATGGTGGATGATGTTTCTTTGTATGTTACTTTTCTTGATGTTGTTCTGTTATTGCTGTTACTTTTCTTTTGCGATGTTTTTTTGCTCTTTTTTCTCCTATTTTTTGGTGTTCTTTTCTACATCATCCCTCTTTGATGTTCGTTGGTCTGGGTGAGCCTCTTTCTCCCCAGAAGAGACCCATCCATAATTTTGGTGATGTTAGTTTGGGGCCGAATGGTGGATGATGTTCCTTTGTATGTTACTTTTCTTGATGTTGTTCTGTTATTGTTGTTACTTTTCTTTTGCGATGTTTTTTTCTCTTTTTCCCATTTTTTTGGTGTTCCTTTCTATATCATCCCTTTTTGATGTTCTTTGGTCTGGATGAGCCTCTTTCTCCCCAGAAAAGACCCACCCATAATTTTGGAGATGTTAGGGCCTGAAGGTGGATGATCTGTGTTTTTTATTTTATTTTCTTGATGTTTTGTTACTATATTTTCCTTTCTCTGGTGTTCCTTTTTATTTTCCTTTTCTTTGGTGTTCCCATCACGTGGATTGTCTACGACATCTAACGAGCACCACAAGCCCCGGTTTATTGTTCGGAGTTTGCTCTCCTAGGCAGACTGCCTACCACGGCTGACGAGCTCCACCTGCCCGGGTTTATTGTTCGGAGTTTGCTCTCCTAGGTGAATTGCCTACCACGGCTGACGAGCTCCACCTGCCCGGGTTTATTGTTCGGAGTTTGCTCTCCTAGGTGAATTGCCTACCACGGCTAACGACCTCCACCTGCCCGGGTTTGTAATCGGAGTTTGCTCTCCTAGGCAGACTGCCTACCACGGCTGACGAGCTCCACCTGCCCGGGTTTATTGTTCGGAGTTTGCTCTCCTAGGTGAATTGCCTACCACGGCTAACGACCTCCACCTGCCCGGGTTTGTAATCGGAGTTTGCTCTCCTAGGTGAACTGCTCACGCTAACGACCTCCACCTGCCCGGGTTTGTAATCGGAGTTTGCTCTCCTAGGTGAACTGCTCACGCTAACGACCTCCACCTGCCCGGGTTTGTAATCGGAGTTTGCTCTCCTAGGTGAACTGCTTTCGCTAACGACCTCCACCTGCCCGGGTTTGTAATCGGAGTTTGCTCTCCTAGGTGAACTGCTTTCGCTAACGACCTCCACCTGCCCGGTTTTGTAATCGGAGTTTGCTCTCCTAGGTGAACTGCTTTCGCTAACGACCTCCACCTGCCCGGGTTTGTAATCAGGTTTGCTCTCCTAGGTGAACTGCTTTCGCTAACGACCTCCACCTGCCCGGTTTGTAATCGGGTTTGCTCTCCTAGGTGAACTGCTTTCGCTAACGACCTCCACCTGCCCGGGTTTATTGTTCGGGTTGCTCTCCTAGGTGAATTGCCTACCACGGCTAACGAACCTCACCTGCCCGGGTTTGTTGTTCGAGTTTGCTCTCCTAGGCAGATTGCCTACCACGGCTAACGAGCCCCACCTGCCCGGCGTTGTAGCAAAGATCTCCAGCACCTCCGTCGGGGTCCCGATGGACGCCGAGGCGCCCTGCCGGGAGCCCTCCAGTCCTGCCATGCTCGCCTGGGAGACCTTGGGCTCGCTGGCGCTCCACCGCCCCGCCGATTCGAATAGGGCGGATGCAAGAACTCGCTTCTTAAAACTACCAGACTGGATTATAAAATTAATCATTAATGCCGTGAAGGCGCCGGTCACCGCGTTTATCGGTTCTTGGATGAAGGACCGATGGGCCTCGGGGACGCGCACAAGCATCATAAGGAATCCTCGCCGCGGCTTCCGGCGCTGCATCCTTTTCCCTTTTCTTTCTTACTTCCAATTTTTCTTTTTAATTATATTTTCTTTCTCTGATTGACTGATTAATTGATTTTACATGGTAAGAATTGGTTCACCAATTAACGTCTTTCAGGTACATTGCATTCACACACCTGCTGAGGGAGAACACCAGTGAGCGTGTTGACTCACGAGGACGGCCCACTAAGTTTCCTAACATTTGTATTGGGCTGCCACTTCTCTTTAGTCGTCTGTTCCTCTATCTTTCTCTTCTTTATTTCATTCTATTTCTCCCTTTCTTTCATCCTTGCTCTCTATACATATATTTCTTTCACACTTCTTCATCATCATCAGCCCCTTTTCCTTTCCATTCTCCCTCCCCTTCATCTCCCTCCCTCCCTTTCATCCCCCTCGCCTCCCGCCCTTTGCT